>NC_047040.1:68741473-69041473 GCF_011762595.2 Tursiops truncatus | reverse complement strand
CGACCTGGTAAACCTGCAGCTAAATTTGGGACCCTTTAAAGGAGCAGATGTGGTCAGTAAGGCCTTGAAAGACTAAGACTCCTTGGACATTTCCTAGGGCGAGAGATACCAAAGAAAAAGCAACATCTTACAATAAAGCAGTAAGTATAAGACCAAATAGGAATCTTGAAGCCATGTGAGTCCTGATCCAGTAGTGCAGGACACATGTGTGGAGATCAGGAGAAGTCACTGCTGTAGCAGGAGTGAGAGTAATCATAGGAGCTGTAGCAGCAGCAGAGATCTTCTGGAACAGGTTCACAAATGTTGACGATATCTGAGAGACACCAACCTAGCTGGGTCATCATGAGAGCAAAGAAGCAGAAAACACAGGTTTAGAATAAAGGAGATAGGGCAGAAAATAGGACAGGCTGGTGGACTGCTTTTGCCACCCAAGGTTAAAATCTGTCCACGAGGAGGCACTGGAAATTAAAGCAAACACATCGGTATTATATATACCTAATTAGTTTCCATTTCTATGTGATAACAGCTTAATAAATCAATGTATGATTTACCATACTGCTATTTTGCTTCTGTTTTATAGAATTCTTTCTTTTCCAAATGCCAAGTTAAAGAGTCCACTCATGTTGTGTGAAAGTAGTAACACCTTTTACCTAGATTGACCCAAGATGGCCATGTAGTCATTACGTTGACAGGGACTCTTTCGATGGAGTGTTCCAAACACAAATGGTACAGAAGCCAGTTACCCACATGCTGTAAGAATAGGGACTGTCCCTGATTTGGGTGTTGCTAGGTAACAAATTCTTCCAAATGGTATGCACACCGGGTCTCTGATGTGGACATGCTGATTGAGGCCATCATTAACATTCATTGCTAACGAAAGGATAAAGTATATTTTTTCAACTGTGAGTAATTTTCTTGATCTTAGAAATACGTATTTTGCTCACATCCTAGGGAGGAAACGGTATAAAGTTGACTGCAACTTATGACTGAACTTTTCTCGGATTTCTTTTAGCAACCATGTCACGGTTCCTTTTTCTACAGCAAATTTAATCTTTAAAAAGAGGAAACTTCCAAACACATGATAATAGTAAACATTAGTTATGTTGTAAAACCTTTAATTAAATTCATCTGAATAATAGATTGTTTCTATAGTAATGCTTGCTGAGTGGGAAACTCTGTATTACTACCGTAGCTCTTCATCTTTAAAGAATGACTTTCAGCTCCAATGGAGAATAGCAAAAACATTGTGAATGCCCTTTTATAAACCAGCTACACAGAAAATTTCTTTGTTCCTTAGCTTGAGGTCTGAACACTGAAATACAAATTTGAAGGAGCAAGGTAGCTATACAGGCAAATATATTTTTTATGTGTCAATTATTCAAAATATTGAGTCCAAAGCATATGAATGCATTTTTAATGGCTTAAATTAGCTAGATAGTTGCCTAAATGACCAACTGTATTTTTGTGTATAGACTTTGATTCAGTTGAAGCTTTTAGAGTAATTCAAACTTTTATTTTAGTAAGCATAAAGATAAAAATTCTCTTTTGATTTGGAGAGTATAATTTTAATCATTTCAAAGATAATGGAATCTCCTTTATAATACCTTAATGAAATGAAATGAAAAAGTACACTTTTGAAAATAACTGTGAGAATAAGATGCTATAGAAATTTAACTTTATTTTACTATATTTTTACTTTTAGCTTCACTTAAAATTTATCTTTATGGTTTTATCTAACCATTAAGTAACTTAGACTAGTAGTTCTCAAACTTCAATGTGGATCAGAATGACCTGAAGGGCTTGTCAAAACACAGGTTGCTGAATTTCTGTGGTTTTTTTTTTTTTGCGGTTTTTTTTTTTTTTTTGCGCAAGCCTCTCACTGTTGTGGCCTCTCCCGTTGCGGAGCACAGGCTCCGGACGCGCAGGCTCAGCGGCCATGGCTCACGCGCCCAGCCGCTCCGCGGCATGTGGGATCTTCCCGGACCGGGGCACGAATCCGTGTCCCCCGCGTCGGCAGGTGGACTCTTAACCACTGCACCACCAGGGAAGCCCTGAATTCCTGTGTTTCTGAATCAGTTGTTCTGGTGTAAGGCCCAAGGACTTGCACTTCAGACACGCTACAAGATGATGCTGACGGTCTTACTCTTGGAGAATCACTGACTAATATGCATTCAGTAGGGAAAAAACCCTTAATTACTCAATATAACAATAACATTCATAAATTTATACATTCTACAAGTATGTATTGGGTACTCACTATTTGCCAGATATTGGGGATACGGAAGAAAACACAACAGCCCTCCTATGAACTGGAGCTTAAGTGTTCCTGGCTACTTTAAACAAGGTAGGCTTCCTTAGTTTTCCACAGCTCTCACCTCTCTTGCTCTCTATTTTTATTCCTGGCCTTATTTAGTCATTTATGTTTCTTGTCTACTAGGCAAACGGATGTGCCAGGGCGGTAGTAGAGACACGTATGAGGTATCATCATGTCACAGGGTTAAGAACAGGAAAATCTATCTGGGTGAATTAGGAACTCCCCACAGGTAAAGGGTCCTTTGGAGAAGGTATGCTGGAGAAAGGAAGGCAGTCTAGTAGAGAGGGCACTATGCTATAAAAACAAGGTGGTATAAAATGTATGTGGTTTCAAAAAACCACCACTGAAATATGGGGTATGACGGCGATGGCTTGGGGGGCGCTGTGATGGGAGATGAGGCTACGGAGGTATCTGAGGCCACAACGTGTGTCTTTTGCTTAATGCACAGGGTTTCAGAGTTTTCTAATCTTAGGCAATAGAGAACCATTATAAAGAATATAAACAGTGGAGTATTATGATCTGATGCACAGTAGTGGGACATGTGATCCTGAGGAAAAGAAGCTGAAAGCAGAGATACCAATTTTGAGATCACCGCAGCAGATGTGTTGAGGGCCTGAGTAGGTAATTACAGTGGGCTGTATGAGAGAGATATTCAGGAGGTGTGCTTAAGAGAATTTGATCACTCTTCAGTCGGGAAAAGAGAGGATTAGAGAGAAAGAGAAGTTTAGCATGATGCCCAGGTTTCTGGCTTGGGTGGCTGGGATGATGACACCATTCACAACGTATGAAGAGCAAGAGTTTTTGACGGAATAGAGTAGATGGTAATTGGGACGGAAAGGCAAGTCTTAGCTTGAAAATGCTAAATTTCCAGAAGTGCTAAAATCTTCCAGAAAAAGATGTCCAGTGGGCAGTTGGATATATGAAGTTATAAGTAATTGGAAAAGTCTAGAGACAGGTGTGGTCTGGAGATACTGATTTGAAAGGGAGCCTTTATCCTGTAGGTCACAGATAAGTTTGCCCAGCAGGGTGTACAGAGAAGATGACTAAGAAGAGAAGAATACTAAGAGCAGCTTCTGGGGGATAAACAGTGTTTAAGAGTTTCTTGTTTAAGAGGAACAAGAAAATGGTACTAAAATAGCTGTCACAGAGATCAAAAGAAGCAAAGGAGCGTGGTGTCATGAAACATAAAAGAACCGAGAGAAGGGAATCGAATTCAGCACAGTACCTTCAACCTAGAGGATAACATTGAGAGCACAACGTAGAAAGCTCATTACAGTGGGCAGAGGAAGAAAGGAAATAAGGGAGACGATGAGTAGGTGTGGAAAATCCAAATGCCTGTAAGAAGAGTCAGGGGACAAAAGTAAAGAAAGCCAAGTATGAACAGCAACAAGGAGAGTTGAGGACTGTGGCAAACTGGGGAGTACATACCGTCTAAAGGTGCGGTCAGTATTCTCTTCCAGCTTATTGCAAATGTGTGGCCACATACTCATCTTTTTCCAAAATAAGCTAGATATGTTGTTTTGGCTGTGCCGTGCGACTGCAGGATCTTAGTTTCCCAACCCGGGATCGAACCCGGGCTCACGGCAGTGAAAGTCCAGAGTCCTAACCACTGGATGGCCAGGGAATTCCCCAGACATCGTAATTTTAGGTGTAATCTTCCAATTTTTAAATGTTGGCAACACATTTAACTAATTGAAACTCTGAGAAAATATTATTTGATGTAAACAGAATGTATCTATTGAAGTATAGGCTATTCTCAGCAGCATGAGCAAAAGGGAAAGCGCCGGTAGAAAACATAGCTGACAGAGGGGCATTGGAAAGGACAGATTTGGAAGGAATGGCAGAGGGAATGGGTTTCAAGTGGAGATGTGGACCCCAGTTAAGATTTGCCTCCAGGGGTTGAGATATATTTGTTGAGGGTGGGCTGATTAAGGGACTTCTTTCCCAAGCCCTCCCCTTGCTCGGAGGTGTGGAAGGGGAGGTGATTTGTCTGACATAGGAGGTGGATTTGACATGAGAGTCATGACGAGCCTGGTGAAGTTCTGAAATACTTGCTAAGGGAAAGAGATGAAAAGTACCTAAAAAATTAGGATCTCATGTATAATTTTGACTTGTAGTGTAATCATTTATAAATTAATAAATGATAAAATTCAGTATTTTTCTGTGACTAAAAAGACTTAACTTGGGCCTGCTTTCTTGTTGGGATATGTTTCAAGTTTAGTAAAATGAGAAAATTTCATGGATTTTTTTGACCGTGATGGAAACAGTAAATTAAGTAGACTTAAACAAAAACCTATTTTAAAATGATAAGAGGAGTGAATGTTATTAGTTAACATTTATTTGGGGATATGAGCTTAAGGTCAACATTTATAGTGGCTCAACTGACTCTTTGGTTTTCAGACAGGATAAGAATATAGAATGCATTAATTTTCTGTTGGTTGTATATTGTTAAATCAGGACTTTTTTGTTTAATTCAGGTTCCCCCCAATCTCCTTAAAGAAATTTTTAACAAATGAAAACGTGTATGTGTGTCTGTGTTAACCAGACTGGCAATCCTAGATTTCTGCTATAAAATAGAAGAAATATAAGACTTAAATATATTTGTAAGTAATGTAAAATAAAACTTTAAAATATTTTATTTAAAATAATGAAAACAAAAGCCTCACACTTGACAATTAACTTTGAAATTAATAGTGTAAGCAAGGACACATAATTTGGTTATCTTTCATGTTGTGCAAATATTTCATAGAAACAGATATTAGAGCAGAAAAAAAGAGAACACATCTTCCCATTGCTCTTAGTTCCTTTAGATGTGGCCCCCTTTTAGTTGGTAGTAAAAGTAGAATTTTCTCTTCTACTCAGTATCATTTCCACTTTTCAGATTGCAGAGTTTAAACCATCAGTGAGAAAATGTTTAATTATATCTTTTATTTGGTATTTATATTTATTATGTAGTAATTAATCAACTCCGTTGTGCAGTATATATCAATTTGATAGACCTATCAGAATAATACTCTCTCCTGTACTTGCTTCATTCCAGGGGACTTAAGACATCTATTTGTGGCTGGTCCTGTATCTTCGACAGAGATTAAGTTTGTGAAAAATGAGTTCTTCCCAGAGAAAGTTGCTCACTTTTGCTGTGCTGTGGTCCTGACCCAGAAACTAGATATTTGTACTGAGAATTGATCCACCTTTTTATTCAATACAAGTCTCTAGGTTTCCAGAATTTACTCAGCCAATTGATCATAGTGCCTTTTCATGATGCATCTTTTCTATTATGTACTTAGCTCCTTTTCTATTACTTAATATTCTCAATTTAATACTTCATTTCTTTTTTGTCTAAGTTTCTTATAGCTCCTTCACATTTTTTCCCTTATTTTGTTTACATTTCAGGAGAGGCAGTTGAATATATAGAAACCCACATCATTTCAAACAAACAGTAGCCTCTCCCCATTACTTTCACTTAAATTCCAACACAAGGGCATGCCTACCCCCACAGACACACACACACTTACACACTCCTTATTTAGATAAGAAATTAACTTTTTGAAAGTTGAGATGTTTCTGCAAAAAAGGGTGTATCAAAATTTGATTTGCTTTTATTTCCTTATTGAGTTATTTGTTTTAGAGGCTACCGATGGAGCAACAATGTTTGAAATAGCCACCATGTTATTTCACACAGGCAATAAAATTATACTTTAAGAAAAAAAAGGAGTTTTCCAAAGATCAGAAATGATACAAAGTAGAAACTGGATAGTATCAGAAGCTACCAAATATAATTTGTCTCTCTTTAACTTTTCTGCTTGATTTAACAATCAACTCCTCAAAAACTGACACCAAGAGAAATTTAAAGCATATAATGACAGGAGGTATAATCGAAACCAATATAATGGTTGTAAATAATAGGTCTTTGTAATGCTCTGGAAACAATTTTATCTGCATATTTGTACTCTCTCCAAGATTCCCTATATGAGTGACAGCTGCAGTGTAGGGAAACCATTCATGTTCACATAATAAGAAACAAACTACTGAATTTGCTATATGACTTGCACAAGAGATGCCATTTTAATCCTAGTATAAAGTTGCATAGATTATGTATGATACCTGGGAGGCTACTGTATAGATAGTCTTCCATTCAAGATATCAAAGTTTCAAGTCCCCATTTGTATTTCAGTTTGAAATGAATACGTTTTTTTTAAATCCCCTTTTTTGTCATAGGGCTGATACACTACTCCCTTTTTTACTCCCATCCAACTTGATGGACCATGAAAAACAGCTATTTTGGGAGGAAAATGAAGACTTTTTGAAGACAATAAAGAAACAAAACTAGGCTTCCCCCAGAAAAATTATCTCATTGACATTCACTACCAAAATACAGGCTGGCATTACCTAAGGTATACTCTCAGGAACCGTTCAGTAATGACTAAGTTGGTTAGTAGAAAATATAAAGATATCAAAAACAGTCATCAACTTAAAGGAACAAGTCTTTAGTATTACAATAGTTTTTTATAGTAATTCAGTTTTGTTCTAAACATGTCACCTGGGAGACTGACAGATTGGTGGTTTTAATAGAGAGTTTTTCCCAAGTGTGATATTGCTCAGAATAAAATATTCAAAATATTGGAATTGTATTACACTAATATATTTGTCCCAATATTGCCTTAACAGGATACTGTACTGTCATTTAGACGTACCTAAGGCAGTAACTGACTATGAGAAATTTTCAGCTGGAGTACATTTGATTTAGTATTAATTCAGTTTACAACATAGGCTTTTGGGACTGTGTTTTATATTTTACATATATTTTGCTATCTGATTTACATATAATATAACAATTTCTTTATGCAAATACTACAGTTTTGTGACAAGGCTTCCAGCTTCCCACAGACAATGACAGTAACTTAAATTTTCATTTGCTCATAGATCCTCCTAAAAACCACAGAGATCAATAAGGGAGGCAAATAAAAATACCCATAAACTATGCCTAAAGAGTAATTAGAGAAAGAGACATTACAAACTTTAATTTATATGTAGTCAGGGAAATAAATGCCGAAGACCAGCAGAATTGGCTAAGAAGAGTACACGGCAATAGTCAGGCAGAAGCTAAGTGGAAAAAGTGGTGGGGCGGGAGTTCAGAAGTCTCCTTAGAGTAATGGAACACATATCAAATAGGGTTTAACCTTGGGAGAAGAGGTTTAACACTGAGTGAGAAATACTGAGAGAAGTTCTGTGACCTTAATGGACAAAGCATTGCTTACTAGAGAGACAATAGAAAGTGGCTGGAAAAGTGCACAAGACTCCAGATATCAGCCTTGGAAAAGCACTACATCTTGGAGAGGGGGAGGGATATTCAAAGGTGGAATTGTCCCTTGGAGCCTGGGAAATAAGGAAGCAGAAAAACATAAGGTCCCCTTATTAATATAAGAGGGGACAGAATATTCAGAAGACAAAAACAAGCAAACAACAAAAACAGGCAGTGCCATATATTTTAAAGAACAAGTAACCCCCCTACCCACAAACCCTCCAAATTTACAAACTCCTTGCTATATATGAATGAGACTTGGAACTGAAAAATTTTTAAAGGCATGCAAACAAGACCTATTCCCTTTGCCCCCCCTCAGATTTCTTGCTAGTGATGGTCCAGGAAAGACCTTCATGAATAGCTATAAACAAGAATACTCTAATATTCATACAAAAATATCATAAAAGAAAAACAGGAAATGGGAACATACTTTGCAGAGGAAAGTGTGCTAAATATCTGGTTATGAAACAGGATAGATATATAACATCCCAAAATAAATTTAAAAAATTCAAACCAGTAATTAGAGATATGAAATAAGATTATAAATTAGGAACTCAAAAACATAGAATAAAAACTGGACAAATAAGAAAATGCAAAGCAAGAACTGAAAGAATACAGGTACTAAATTCAGGAAAGAAAAAGACAAAGTCATCTAAAAAATTAAGACACATTACAAGCAAATCACAAGAATAGAGGCTAGAAATGAGAGAAGCTAAGAAAATAAAATAGAATAAAGAGAGAAAAAAGGACCAGAGGAAAGTGATGGATATGAAAGACAGGCAAAGAAGGTGCAACATCCATATTATTTGAGTTCCTGAGGAAGACAAACCAAAAGAAATAAAATATTAAAAATTATAATTCAATAAAATTTCCTGAACTATAACGAATGTACGTATTGAAAGGGCCCACCATGTACCCAGGAATATTGACTTAGAACGTCAAATCCAGACATACGCAAGCAATAGTTTTGGACTTTAAAAGTCTGTCTTGGTTTGAAATAGGAGTATTAAAATCTACCATTATTAATTTATTTCTGAAATTTTCTGGGACTTGGAAAATTAACAAAATCCCTTACAAAGGGCAGACAAGTGGATTGGCATCAGATTCCTCATTAGCAACATTTGATGCAAGAAGAGTGGAACACTATCTACCAGGTTCACAGGGCAAAAAGTGTGGGCCAAATATCTTATATGTACCCAGGCTGTCCTCCAAGTGTGAAGGCTATAGAAAAATAGTGTTGATTTACTCATGAACATTTACTGAAGAGGTGAACTTTATCCAAGAAGTTATGTTTGCGGAAACTTTGACAAAAAGACAAGTAGTGAGCATTGAATACATTTCACTAGAAGTTTAAGGCCAAAACAAAAGTGAGAAGTATGTAAATTACATCCTCTGAGAAGCTAGAAGTATCACAACCAAACAAAATGGAAGGAGAAGGAAATATAAAATAAGTTCATTGAGTGCCTTGTTGGTAAAAACTGGGAGTGAAATGATATGATTTGACAAACTGAACGGTAGAAGACTAAGCATACTTAGGAGTGCAAAGACACTGATACTAGTTGAGCTGGATAATCTGAATAGTCCAGTCTCTGGAGAAAATAATTGTTAAAAAGCTACTCCACAAATAAGTACCAGGTTTAGATGATTTTACAGGGGAATTGTACTTAACTTTTAAAGTCCAGATCATCCCCAAACTCTTTAAATGGTTATGTAGAGCATAAAATAGAGAAGAAACTCCAAATTATTTTCCTAAGTAATTCTAACATTGATAATAATACCTAACGAAATTGCATATACATATTCAAAAATTAGAGAGCAATTTCCCTGATGAGGATCGATGCAAAATCCTAAATTAATTTTAGATGAAAAGAATTCAGTATTACAAGATGAAATACATCATGTCCAAATGTGGTTCCTTTCAGGAATGTAAGAATAGTTCCATGTTAGTAACTCTATTAATAAAATTTACCATAAAAATAAGGAAACAGAATAGCACACTCATTTCCACAGATGATGAAAAGGCAATTTACAAATTTTAACACCCATTCTTAATAAATACAAGTCAATGGAAACTTCTATAAAATTATAAAACACATTCCACTCAACCACATGCCATCATTTGAATTAATGGGAATCACTGGTGGCGTTCACACAAAATTCAGGAACAATTGATGTTCACTATCAGTTTCTTTTTAATGATATGTTGGAGGTAATACCCAGCACAATTAGACAAGAGAAAACTATTAGATGTATAAGAATTGGAAAGGAAAATGTAAAGTAATCTTTATTTGATATTATAGAACATCTGAAAACCTCAGAACAATGTATAAGCCACTGCAAACTAAGAAAACTCACTAAGATAGACCATAAAATTAACATACTCAGAAAAAATCAGTAGCCTTAAAAATTATTAGAAGATAATAATTAAAGAGAAGATCCTATTTATAATAGCAGCAAGAACAAAACATGTTAAATGTCAAGTAGCAAAGTAAACAATAAGGAAAAATTTTAAACACTCTTGAAAGACACAAAAATTAGATTTAAAAATGAAAATACATATACATATTCCTGTATAGAATGACTCAACATCATAAAAATGTTACTTTTCCTCCAATTAATTTATAAAATTAATCTGAATCCAATAAAAATACCATAGGGAATTTTTTTTTTATCCAGACAAGTTGTTTCTAATGTTCATGTGGAATATGCAACAAGAAATAACCTTAAACCCTGAAAATTAATATTAAAGAGAGTATGTCATATAAGAGGTTAACCGTATATTGAAAACAGTGTGATTCTCAATGACACAGATCAAGAGAACAGAATAGAAAGACCAGAATATACTCATGCACGTAAGAAAGTTTAGTATGTGATAAAAGTGATATCTCAAATTACTGGTGAAAGACAGACTTTCTAATAAATGATGTTAGAACAACTGGAAAACCATTGATAAAATGACAAATTAAATTTATAACTTGCACTATAAACCAAGCTAAACTTAAAATGGATTAGAGATCCTAAAACATAAGTCTAGAAAAAAATATGAGTTTATTTACAACCTTGGAATGGAGAAAGCTTTTCTAATTATGACTCAAAAATTCAGAATCGACAAAAGAAAAGGTTGATAAATTTAGCCACATTACAAAAAAATAAAGGCTTCGTGTGACAAAAATTAGGAAAAAGATAAAAGACAATTTGCTGGGGAAGCGATTTGCCATTTATTCCACAATTTAAAAGAAAAAGACAAAAAAGCTGAACATGTATACAAGTAATGGACAATTGACAGAAAAAGAAATGTCCACAGTGCTCAAATATGTGAACCTCACTCATAATAAGAGAAATGTAAACTAAACTAATTGAGGTATTGCTTCTCACTTATCATGACAAAAATCGAGCAGACTGACACACTCTGTTAGCAAGGCTTTGGAGGAAAGATATAATACATTGTATTTTATACACTGTATATACAATATTATATACAATGTATATACAATACATTGTATTGTATTATATAATACATTGGTATTAGTGTAAAATGGTTCAAACATAAGGAGAGGAGTTTGGCAGTATCTAAAAAGATTACATATTCATTTACCCTTTGACCCAGGAACACCGCTTATAGAACCTTACTCTAAAGATAATTTTGTCCAAGAATGTACATATACATATGAAAATACATATGCACAATTCATTCTGCCATTATTACAATAGTCAAAATTTGGAAACAACCTAAATGCCCATCAGTAGGGGACTGGCTAAATAAGTTTGGTATAACCAAGTCAAATGGCTTTGAAAGCAGCTGATCACTTCTGTTAGGCACTGATGGGTAATGTCAGCTATGGCTTTTTTATATACAAATTATTTTACATAAAATGCAAACATATTTTGAGAACTGAATCAAAATGAAGCATGTATTAAAATTACTACAGTAGCAGAGTATCAAGAGCATTACGTTGTCTTTTACTTACGGTTTACAGTTTTGACTGGTAATATTGTATTTAGCCTCTCTGGGGAAGCAGAATTTTCTTCATCTGTCACATATTCAAAATTAATGATGAACATCATAGCCACGCCCTCTTGGTTTTTCACTGGAATGATGTGAGTGTTACAAATGAAAGTAGAACCTAAGGAGATTAAAAGAAAATGAGTGTAAGGTCAAAAATATGCCTTCATTTTGGAGTGTCAGTAACATTAAAATTCTAACAAAGCCCTCAATGACCACTGAAATTCAATTAAAATTTGATTTTTTTATTTCATATTTTATTGCACATATATTTACGTAAAAATGCACAAATTTCCCAGAAAGATTTTACAGGCAAATTCAAGTACTACATTATGGAAAAATGGAATCAAATCTTATTTGTTTTTATACTCACCACTTTAATAATAATAAAAAAAGACATATTCTTTAACTTTATAGAAATAACTGTCAGCCTTTTCTTATATATTTTAATTCTGAATCTATATAAAATATAGCTCTATAAATAATTAAGATAACTCATTTTTTCTCATCCTGAAATAATCTCAAATTATTTCCCTTTTCTTCTTTAATTTCTTAGACATCAAATAAAAAATGACTGACTCTGTCTTAAACATGTCCTAATAATTTTTTCCTTTTCTGTGTAAAATTCACAATGCCCAAATCACAATGATTTTGTTCGGTTTGTATTCTGTTAGAAAATAAGAACAAAACTTTTGTCTATATTATTGTGTTAATTTGATCTTTTTAACCGGGAAGGTGATATTCTTTTAAAAGCACAATTATAGGGCTAATAAGATACATTTTATTAGAATCTCCTGGAAATGAAATGAACAAAGGGATGACTCAGTTTACAACTAACCACTGACATCCATCCTTGAACAGAAAACCCAAGACCCAAGATTTAGAGAGGACAGTCAAGAAGCTGACTTCTTTTAAATCAACTGACTTCTGGGGTCTGACTTCTAAAGCTGAGTATTCCCTCAGAGCAGTTTCCTCACACATGGACCCTCTGAATATTTTCTTTAGTCGTGGTGATGGAAATCTCACAGGTTAGGGATTTATTTGGGTTCAAAAAATATTGTATTTTTTAAAATGCAAAAACTTCAGGAAGAGTTCAATCATTTAGGCAATAGAGAGTATTTTGATTGCTTTCTCTCTCTCTCTCTCTTTTTTTTTCTAAACAATTAGCTGGGACCCTTTTGCATCTTGAGGAGAAGGACGGTTCAATGTAGAGGCAGGATCAGGGTGGGAGCAAGATCTGTCTGGCGTGAAACTCCGAAGGGAGATGTGCAAAAGTGAGAGTGTCACTGGCAAAGCCCATTGGGTCCCCAGGAAGAATAAGATGGAATCTAGGTGATAAGATAAGGTCTAACTTCTTCTTTTGTGCTTAGTCTAGCTTCACTTGCTCATAGGGTGCCTCGGGCAGCACCCTTGCACCCAGCACTTCAGACCAGAGTTCCTAGTGCAAAATGGCTGCGCCCGAAACCCCAACTCAGTGGGCCGCGTGCAGAGTTGCTGCGCCCTTGGCACTGCAATCTGGAGCCTAGAGGAGCCTTAGTTCCACCCCACTCACCAGAACTCCACCCCGCTTCCCCACAGTTGGAGCACTATAAAGCAGCCCCGCCCACAGCCTTTGGGGGCCGGGTAGGCGGGCGTGGGTGGAGGGAGAGCGTGGACTCTAGAGCAGGAGCTCACACCTCCTCTCCATGCTTTGATCAAAGAATAAACTTTCCTTTGCTTCTGAACCGCACTCAGTCTTCTTCTATTGGCTCGAATGACATTGGGCAGGAGGACCCTCGTTGAGGACCAACTCAGGAGGGTCGGTAATAAGGGGATCTCAAGAGGCTAGAGACAGGGTCATTGAGAGCTCCAACATCTACTGTGGACGCTCGTATTCCGAAATGGTGTTCCATGTATGCTCTCACTATTAAAAACAAAGTAGGAGAAAACTCTTTCCTTTCTTCTCATCCCTGTGAATTGGCTCCTGCTGCCAGAGCTGAGAACAAAGGCTACTGCTAATATTGCTATAGATTGAGACATCACAGGTCGCAGGGCTTTTGAGGGTGGCCCTGGAGACCTAATTATTATTTATGAAATTGTTTCTATGGGTTAATGTGTTCCAATTTCCAAGGAACTGATTTACAAATACACTTTTAGAACATAGACTCTCTGTAAGTTGGGGATGCCTACGTGCTAGTTTTGATTCAGATTTTCAAATGTGGGTAAGCCTCGCCAGTTTGAAATGTAGACGACCTTATTCATAATTAATTTCATTTTTTTCTATAGATATGGCCATAGTTTTGCAGCTATTGGAAAGGACGTTTTAAGAATGATGTGCTGCACCTTCACAGTCTTCGGCTACATCTTCAATTCATTTAATAAAATAGTTAGCTAGAGCAGTTGTCAGTTTCCATGGTAACAAACAGGATGACTTTAGTAAACAGAAAATAAGCAATTTAGGGCTATTCCATTAGCACTAAAAATAGAATTGCTTCAGGCCAGGCATCACAATACAAAATGATTAAACAGAGAGTCTGAGGAGATGCTAGAAATAGCCATTATGTATTTTGCTAATGAACCAAAATACATATTGATTTTACCACTTAAAATGACATTTCCTGGATCATTTAGAATACCATTGTGAATTCACAGATTTGTTGCTTCACAGTTTCAAATCTTTCAACGTTTGAGGTTTACTGCTGATTGTACAATAAAACATAAAGCACAGATTTTTGAGAGATCAATAAATAGAAGATGTAGGGATAGAGATCTAATAGGTTTGTAATAGGGCAGAGTAATTTTGCTTTCAGTAATAAGGGACAAAAATCCTGTCTTTCAATACTAAGGCTGGTACATTTACTGTCCAGTGCAAAAAATCATACAATTATAGTGCTTTATAAAAAAGTTTGGCCATATGCATTGGTTCCATAAACATACTGAGTAAGTGTAATTAATCTAGGATTACTGCCCACTATCATTGTTCCCTGCATGTTTCTATTGAGCAATATATCTCCTTTAAAGTCAACTGAAGACTCACATTTACATTTTTTTCTCTTTTAGTTTTTGGATTTAATGTCTCCATCAATCTTGCATAGACTCCTGGAAAGCAGATACTGAAAGGAGATATATGGAATTTATAAGAGGAGAAGAATCTAATACATTTTACAGTGCAAAAACAGTTTAGCTTGCATAATGCTACGAACTCCAAGTTCTGTTAAGATACTACTTTTGTAAAGTAACATTACTCTAAAAAGTCATTATTGTGTGTTCCTAAATACTTTTCTTATTGCAACAGTGGGAGCAAGAGAAATGGAAGCATAACCCAGCAAATACTAATCTAGCAATGAAGACAAAAATAGACACTTTCAATAATGTATAAATAAGAGAACTAAAAAAAAAAAAATCTGGAAATAAAAAGTTCAGGCCTTGGTGAAATAAACCTTGTATTCAAATGAAATTAATAATGTTTTTTTAAGAAGCAGCTTATTTACAATAACATTATCCAATGATTATAAAATTATACATGCAATTATACTAATATTAGTTAGGTTCATTTCCATGTTTTGTCTCCTGAGTGAAAACGCTGTCAAAGTGGGAAAGGCTGCTTAGAAGGAACAGTGCTAATTTTAATAAAATGTTTAGAATGTTAATTTTTAACTGTAGCCACAGAGCAAGCAAACTCGTGGTAATCTGAATAGTTACTCCTTTATTAATTAACTCCTAGGGGCATTTTTAAATAAAATACCAAGACTCTTCCTTCTGAGCTGCTTGAAACATGTTTTATTCTACTTTTGTACTCATAGGGTATCCTTACCCTGAAATCAAAAAATGTCTACTGAGCGCCTAATATTGGGTCAGGCACTGGTCTGAGTTCTCAGATGGTAATGAGAAGAACAGCAGTGAGAAAGCAAATCAAGGTCTTGAACTTGTAAAACTTATATCCTACTGGGGGGACATAATTAATAAACACATATATCAAGTAAAAATAAGTACAATGATGAAGAAGAATGCAGAACAAGGTGGTAGATGACGACAGTGGTAAGGAAATGCTTCTCCTGCAGAATGGCATGTAAGCAAAGACATTTAGGAAATGGGGAGGGGGGCTATGTAGCTCTGTCAGTGCAAAATCCTTTAGGTGGAAGCATGGCTGTGAGCTCAAGGAACAGTACGGAAGCCAGCGTGGCGGTTGTGGTGTAGGACGGGCTTGGACAGTAGGTAAAGTTAAAGGGGAAGTAGGGAGCCATACCTTGTAGATTGTGGGGAAAGGATAAAGGGTAGGAGGTTGAAGCTGGCTTCCCATTGCCTCTGACCTGAAGCTGGTTGGGAACTGTAATTTTAGAAGTGAAACCGTTTGCGTAACAGAAAGTAACCAGAAGGCTTTATTATCTGGGAATGACCTAATAAGGGAAGGATCTGCCAAACATCATCCAAAGTAAGTGGGGAGTTACTCTGGGGAATAAAGTTTACTGGGACGATGAAAAATAGAAGTTAGCTGCATTTTGTTCATAGTCTGAGCTTTGCACTCTTCAGTAGAACTCATACGGGTGTAAAGCTCTTAGAACAGTACCTGACATGGAGCAAAACTTAACAATGTGAGCTATGCCTCTTGTTGGAGGGTCTCCAGAGGGGCAAGTTAACTCTCAAGTCTATGTAATTTCCTCCAAGCTTTTACCATTCTTGGAACCACAAGCTACACTGTTTGCTTGTATTTCTGGGCACCAAGTGGAGATTATTCTTCTCTGAGCTGATAGGTTTAGTGAATGCCTCAGAGTTTTAAATTCCTTTCTTTCTAGTAGATTGGGGGGGGGGGGGGAGGTGCTCTTTGAAGATTAAAAAAATATCATTGGAGACCTGTCCTAGAAGAAAAACTAAACATAGCAACCTTGGGATACAAAGGCCTTATCAAAGAGGCAGCATTGTTTTTTAAATTGAAGAGCCTATTAGAAAAGCAAAAAAGGACTGTTATACCTCTTAGAAGGAGAAAGCTACCCAGTCACAAATGACTTAAGATATAGCCAAGTGGAGACACAAGAGAGAAACAAGACAAATTTGTACTTGACTTTTCAGTATGTAATGTTTCCTTTTATTTCATTTTTTTAGAACCTCTTCCATCTTCTTCTCTCCAAGCCTCCAAGATGAAATATTATGCCTATCAATGAGGTGCATCATTAGATATATTAATTTCTCATAGAGTATTGATGACATAATGGATTACCACTTTCTGGATAATATTTTTAAGGGGAGTAGTGAAAAACAACAATCATCACAAGGTGAGCTCTAATGTGGCCTCTATATAGAGGAAATATTTTGGTTGTGTGGATAAGACCTTTCAGATATCCCTCAGTTCACACCATGTAAGTCATTGCTTGCTGATATCAATATCACTTTTGGACAATTTACGACCTAAAGAACGGGAGAGGACCATCATGGAATCCTGGAACAAGATTCACCCGCGATGTGACTATACTCGGAGGTAAGGCCTACAAGGAGGTAATTAAGGCTAAATGAGGACATAAGGGTGGGGCCCTAATCTAATAGGACTAGCATTCTTATAAGAAGAAGAAAAGATATCAGGAGTCTGCACACACAGAAGAAAGGCCATGTGAGGACCCAGTGAGAAGGCAGCCATCTGCAAGCCAAGAAGAGAGTTCCTACCAGAAACTAATGCTGCTAGCACCTTGACCTTGGACTTTGTGCCTCCAGACTATGAGAAAATAATTTTCTGTTATTTAAGCCACTCAGTCTGTGGTGCTTTGTTATGGCAGCCTGATCTGACTAAGATGCCCTGAGGTGGAGCTTGTCAGGGCAGGCAGCCAGTGTTGCTAAAACAGATTAAGCTGAGAGGAAAGTGGTAAGAGATCCAGGTCAGAGAGATAACAGAGCAGGGGAGTGGGGTGGGAGTGGAGGGTGGCTGAGGAAGCAGCGCTTTGTGGGCATTGCAATGACTTGGGCTAACCATGTGAAGCCGTTGGGTGGATTGAGAAAGGGAAGTGGTAGGCTCTGGCTGCTGGAAAGACATGGACACATGAAACATTTTTTGTTAGTTTGTCAAGTAATTTGGTTTACATAGACTAACTGTATACTAGAGCACAGAGTGTGAACTGGGAAGTGATGGACAAGGCTTGAGCCATAGAAGGTCATGTCCTGATGGCCTTCTATGTTCTTGAAATTCACCTTTTGGTCTTGGGGATGCAGTGATTGTTTCAAGTATGAGAGTATCTTCAGAGGAAGTATTTTAGTGTACAGACTGAGGACATGGCTCTTTCAGGTCCTAGTGATGTGTTAGAGAAGTAATTTCAAAAGGTAGAGGAGCTATTTGAAGAGACAGAAGGCACATTTAGAAAGACTATTAATAACTCATACAATATCATATCAACAAGAATAAATGGAATGGGTAATTCCAATGAGCCCATATAGTCTGTTTGGACTTGTGGACTGGGTCAAACTTGACTGCTTGTGGGAGGCAAGTCTTCTAAGATTCGCCCATTCTCTTACTTTACCAGTCACCTGCTTAAACCTAAAGGAGTCTAGTGAGAGCACAAGAGGAGGAACTATGTGAGCTAACAAAAACACTTTATACAAAAAACATTATTAACAAAAGAACTGAGCTGCGCCTCTGACGATGCATTAGGTCTAAAGAAACAAGCTTAACGTAATAGTCACCAACATACACAGATTTAACGTAACAATCACCAACATGATTAAGTTGAACAACTGTGAACGTATTTAGATAGTTTAGGTATCTGATGGAGTAACATGGGACTAGAAGTACCCTTTCCAAATTTCCAGGAGAGATTATATATATGCCTTTTATTTGCAAAATGAAGAACTAGCCTAATTTACACAAGCCTGGTTGTCACGCTCATACCCTGTGCGGTAGTGTTAGCACTGAAATGTCAACAGCATGAATTATTTATTTTTAATTACGTCTTATTTAAAACAATTTTAAACATTCAGAAAGTGCTGAGGCAGTGCCAGTGAGTAGTAAATTCCTTGGATATGTAGCTCTGTGTAGTCCCTGGAATTGGACAGACAGGGCTCTGCTATTATTTGCTGAGTGACCTTGGGCAGGTTACTTAATCTCTCCAAGACTTAGATTCCTCATCTGAAAAGTGAGGAAAGGAAGAGAGAGTACCCCACTTCACAGTACTGTTGGGAAGGTGAAATTAGGCAATACGTTGAAAGTACTTAGCATGGAGTCTGGTATGTAGAAAGTAAGCAATAAACAAGTTTTATTGTTATTAAATGGAGTAGGAAAACCACTTTCTCAACCATTGAAATGGTGGTTCAATTTCCTTCAAAGGTTTGATGATGAAATTGAGTCATTCAGCTCTTAAGGAACTTCAGAGATAAATCCATCAGCTTAATCCCCTTGTCTTCAGAGGAGAAAGTACATCAAACAGCAATTTGAACAGAATGAGAGCTTAGTAGATGGAAGATTCTTTTATCTTCTAGTGTCTTAAAATGTGTCTCCTTAACTTTGTAGTGACGAGGCCCTTAGTTTGATTCCCATATTTTTCCTGTCCCTGTGGACTGTCCTATTGTCTGTAAAAAGTATACTATATACCAGGTAACTTTTGTGATAACAGAACTCTGTCTCTTTTGGCAAGCTCCATAGTGCAAAGAATTTGGTATATAGTAGAAATGTATGAAGCAATCTTTATTTCTGGATTTGCTCGAGAAGTACCATGATCAGTAATGAAAGCACATTTTAGAAAGAAAGGTAATAATAATAGCTAACGTCTATTGGGTGCCAGCCACTGTTCTAATGGCTTTATGTGCCTCAATACATTTGCACCTTCACAAAAGCTTGATGATGGTACCATTATCATTCCTATTTGCAGATGAAAAGTAAGCCATGCACAGTCTCTCCTTGCCCTTGATTTTGGGGCATTTCTTCCCCTTTCCATGACTGGGTAGAATACTTGGTTCCAATTCCTTCTTTATGCCAAGACCCTGAGTTCCATGATTTTTAAATCAGGTAAGTTCTAAGAGGTTTTTATCTTTTATAAGCAATGGCCTGAGAACTAAAATTCTTTCCACTTCTTTCTCTCAGTCTTGCACTGTCCTCCTGGCTTAGGCAGAATTCCCTTCTGCTACTTGGGAGGCAGAAAGGCATCATCTATCTGTCCAGGCTTGCCCAGCCCCACATTCCATTTGAATCCATCCAGTCATACATTGCCCCATGACCACTTTCCATCTCTCCTTCTTTTTATCAGCTCTGGGCTTTCTGAGAATAAAGGTGCTCCACTCTGCTCCCTCAGTCCCTGTATACTATCTTTACTACTACTATTAACAACTATATAATTAATAAATCATGGCTACTATTTTCTGAATGTCTTCTATGTGCCACATGTTTCTCATGAGAAAACTTTATCTCAAAGAAGTTTCTCAAGTAAGTAGTAGAACCAGGCTTTGAACTCAGACGTTTACAGTTTTCGCTCTTTCTCTTACATCAGTGTTTCCCAAACAGTGAGATGTTAATCGATGCTACTGGAAAGGGCTTTCTGTTAATGATCCAGTTTGGGAAATGTTCTCCTCTAGAAGATGCTCAATGCACATCATTGTATTAGAGGTTTTGAGAAGTTCTGTAAAAACAAGTATATATTTACTTTGTTTAATGCAGCACTTCCGAAATCAACTTGACTCTGAAATACTATTTTAGAGAAATTTGCAATAACATCCAGCTCCTTGGAATGTCATTGGAAAACAGTGAATTGGGTTAGCTCCCTCCCTGCTTTAAAGACATCCTTCTGAGAGGGAGGAAAATAAATATCATAGGTCACCTAGATGCTTAAGTGACAGGGAACAAGAGGCTGAAGCAGGAGGGGAAAGAGAATGGCAAAGGCCAGTGTTACCTATGCAGTACATTTTGCTTGGTGTTGGTCCTGATCTAAGCTCTCAGAAATCCAACTAAAATAGCATTGGCATATTTGATCACATATTTTGCAGCAATGGTTTTCCCATAAGCTAGAAGTTTACCACTAAATGAAATATGACAGAGCACTCCACAGACTAGGTCTAGTTCATACCATTTGACAGAGATCAGGTTTTAAAGCACAGAAGCCCTCATTCAATATCCATTACTATTCTGCATCAGATATTGCTTGAGAAAACTCTGACATCTGCAAGGAAATATTTTCACTCTGTTTTCTCAGGAAGTCTTTCCTCTTCATTTTCAAAATGTGAACATATGTGAACTTACAATTATTTGTTGACTCTCACTCCTTTCCACTGACGCTTCCTCTGTTAACATTAATGTTCAGGTGTTAGGTTCTCATCATACTTGTAAACTTGATGTTTGAAAAAAGCAAGTTTAATTGTCTTTCTAAACTTGATAAACCACTAAGAAATTATTTGGGAGTTGAAATAAGGAAGAAAAACTTTTACACCTTGTCTGATTCATAAATTAGACTGTCTCTGTAGATGTACTATTATGATTACCCACTTCCTAGCCCTGGTTCCCATTTAATTTTTGAGATTTTTGGATTGAATTAGTGTATTGGGACATATAAGTGTTAGAACAAGCTGAGGCTGATTTACAGGCAAACCAAGTCTACGTTTGTAATCAGGAACTTTTGGGGCATGTTTATGACAATTTTTTAATGCTTTGTGGTTTTTACACCAAGTAAATGTTTGTTATTTGGTTCAAAATTTTTTTCATAAGACATACTCATGTTACCAAGCCTCTGATATACCTCAAGCAAGTCCATCCCACCCAACTGCCATTTACCCAGTAAAACTGCATTAACACTGAACCAACTGGACTGACTCAACATAAGAGCAAATCTGCACTTCACCCCGGTATGTACACACTACTGTCAAGGTCAAACACAAGTAGAATTCTGAGGCCAGGCACCGCCACGCGGATATCGTTGCTGATGAAGGCTGTGCACGGCCATATGCCTGGTGTGCTGTGTGCACGGTGTATTCTTGGTTGTTGGTTTGCTCTCACTGTGTTTGCACAGAACTTGATGGGGTTAAAATTAGGCTCTGTAGGCCTGTCTGGGACAAAAGTGATAGAAGCAGAAAAAGGTGAAATTGAAGATATTTCTCTAGGTAACTTAACTCTCCTCTCTTTTCACAAAATTTCCTATTCCATTTGACCATTATAACTTAGGATTTTCATTTTTAGTTTTTAAATGCCTAGGCTATTTTCACAAAATAGCAGAAGGAGCAGAAAGGATGTCCTGTCCTGGAAACTAGTGAAAGCAGGGCTTTTTCTCCCACTGGCAGCGTTAGTGGGGAACTGCTGGGCTTTGACACCAGGCTTTGGGGCATGTGGCTACTACAGATGTTCTCTATTCCTGAAGGCTGCCAGAGGCATGGACCTGCCGCAGACGCCTTATGGAGGGATTGCTTTGCAGTGGTTCATCTTGCCCTGCATATATTTTTCCAGAAACGGTTGCACAGCTACACAGAGAGATGTTCTATTTAAAATTCACCCAGACCACACTTCTTGTTGCTTTTGCGTTTTACCCATACCAGGATTCACGACCAAGCCTAGTGCCTTTTCAAGGTAGCAGAGTAGTGACTGCCGTGGTCCAGCTACACACTGAGACCACAGAGAAAGATGTGGGGTGGGATGATCTGATTGATGCACACAGCAACATGTTAATCTGAGGGGCAAGATGTACTTTCTGTATCCACGAGAGAATGTACAGTGTAATGGTTAAGCATAAAGCCTCTGCATCAGAATGTCAGGGGCTAATTCCTGGATCTGCCACTTGGCAGTGTTTGATATTAGAATAAGTGACTTAAACGCTCTGAGACTCAGTTTTTTCCTATCTGTAATATCAGGAGGATGATGTTACCCATTTCACGGAGTTATTGTGAGGATGAAATGAGCCAATATCTGCAAAAGTTTAAAACCTTGCCTTGTATATTGAAAGAAGTGTCTCATCATAAAGAGATGATCAAAGCATAATTTTGAGTTCTGCAGCCAATCATATCTTTAAGTTGGGGAGAGGGGACAAAATGTGCTTGTAATATACCCATTTCCCTTGTGAGCATCTAACTGCCTACGCACACTCCGTATTTCCAGTCCTATTGGCCTCTAACTTTATAATTCCCTCCCCAGACCTTGCCTCTGATGTGCCCTTAGCCCTAAACTTCTCCTGTCCTATCTTTTATGAAAATTTACCAGTCCATATATTTAACCAAAGGTCTTCCCTAAGCACTTGCTGACAGAGATACCTGGGGCTTAATTTTCAGATAAATCTCAGCTCTAGTATTTGAGATTTTTTGCAGATAAACCCTCTGCTCTTTGATTTTACCCATGACTAGAAATAGGCTGGACATGTGCATTGGGAGGAGGCTGAGGTCTGTGAAAGCCAACCACATGCTCCTGCCTTGTACCTCCAATGGGTTTTATTATTTTTTTTAATTAATGAAAATATGTAATATTAATAGTTATTATTTACTGGTGCAGTTGGCTGACATTTTCCCCTAGTCTCCTCACTTTATGGAAGAGTTAGAAAAGAACATTTTTAAAACCAGAGGACAAAAAGGGTTAATGTTACTTTAAAATTACATTCTCTCTATATATAAATATATATTAAAATACCAAGTTTTTTCTCTGGATGCAAAGATGTTCATTCTTTTAAAAATGTCTAAAAAAAAAGGAAAAACATCCCCTTTCCTCCCCTCAACTTTTGTGCTCCAGAAAATCTTCTATTCCATAAGTCTGATCGTAAAAACTTCAAGTATTAAAGTAATTTGTACATGTAGAGAGAAAAATGACTTTTTCAAAATATACAGGGGCAGCTGTCAAATTGATGTATTATATATTGTGGTTCTGTTTCTTGAAAGAATTTTTTCGTTATTTTTACATCTAACAAAGGAAAAAATTAAAAAGAGGGTAAGAAACGATTCCAGTGGGATGATTTTAACATGCAAAATGCCCCTGGGGTTTCTTCTTTGCTTGCTTTCTTCCTCCTTACCTGCCCACCCACCCCCTCAAACACACACACACACACACACACACACCCACACACACACACACACACTCTTTCTGTAAAACTTGAAAATAGAAAGCAAAACCCTCAACTTGTAAATCATGGGATTAAAGTTGATTACTTACAAATACGAACTTTGGATCACTGTATAGACTGTTAAGTTTGATTTCTTACTACCTATTGTTAAATAAACTGAGACAGGAAAAAAAAAAAAAAGCCAGGGTTAATTCCATCAGCTGAAGGTTAAGCCTTTAGCTTCTCTAAATGCGAACCTCCATCTGAATGTCAATGACTCTTTCTTTTTGCCTGATGACTTTGAAGCTGATTAGTGATTCTGTATGTCAACATGTTACCTCTCTTAGTTAATCTAAACCCACTTGATAGGAACTTCCTGGAGATAAAGTCCTATATCAGAGAAGTTTCTCTAAAGATGGGAATTTCAGGCAGTATGGTGAGCCAATGGTAGAGATGTTTTGATGGCAATGGAGACTTTTATCACCCCTCAAATGGTAAAGAAGAACTGAAAAAAATATTAGATAGAACACACTGGTGAGATTTCAGTAGACATTATAAAACCACTAGCAAGGTTGATCTATCATGTATTACATTTGAGAAGAAAGAGATTCAGAGTTTTAAGATGAAAAGACTATTTCTTAGGTTCCTTTCCTTTACTGTCATTGTAAATTTCTAGGGACAAAGAAAACAGACAATATTATTACAATTAATGCTAACAAGAACAGGAAACGAATCAACATTGAGTCATCTAGTAACATCACTGGAAAGCACAGTAAGAAGGCCCTATTCCAAAATTTTGATTGACCAGAAGAGATTGGATTGATGCCATTAATGTTCTTTAAAATGCTGCTCCTTCTAAGAACTGCACCTGAGAAGCAATCATGTATTTCAAAGTGTCTTCGTGTGGACTTTATGGAAAGCTTCCCAGAGAAGTGACAAGTTGCATCTTAATTAAGAATGCGTTAAGTATTTCCAAGCTCATCTCAGAAGCCATGGTGATAGGGAATGCTTGACAAAATGTATGAATGGTATTTGAGAGCCCAGTTGGAGGGAGAAAAATTGAACAATGGCATATGCTGCTCCAAAGCCACATCCTCTCTAACAAGGCATTGAGATTGGGGTATAAGCATTGTTGGTGTTTCTGCTGGATTTCTTCAGTTTCCCTTCCAGGCTCACTCTGCATCCTTCTTTTCCTGCTCAGAATGAAGAGAAGATGCTGAAAGGACTCTGTTATCCTCTGAATTCCAGTTGGGTTTTAGCCAGTGGGGATTTCCGGTAGGAAATCGAAGGAAGGGAGGAAAGTGATGGAGTATTTTTTCCTTACACTCTAGTCCTACTGGGTTGCAGAGAGTTGGATGCATCCATCACTAAATTTCAGTTTCTGGCAGCCCTCATATAGCCTCAGGGTTCCGGTAATTATCACTCCCTCTGCCTGCCTTTTCGAATGGCTCTTCACTGTTACTCAGCCTGGAACACTGCACCATTCCTTATTGTGCTTTTATATGTTATTCATTTATTAACTCTCTTCAAATTACTCGATTTGAGCATTCAAAAAATATTTGAATATTGATTCATCCAAGATAAAAATACTACAAAACAAGGGAAGTAAGTGGAAACTTGGTAAGCAGACATTCCATATTTAAGGAATAAAGATGTAGCAAAATACTGGGACAATGAGAATAAATCGTACATGTTAAACAAGACAAAGAGAACCCAAAAAATTAAGCCAGATAGTAGTAATAAGGCAGCACATTTGTCCCCATATAGATTGGCAGAAATCGTAACCATGAGAAAATGTGGGTGTCAGGTATTTGGATATGATAAATGACTTTGAGATAAAATTCCTTTAGAATTTCAAGGAAGCTGAAATGTAATAGGTTTAGCTCTGAGCAGTGGTCAGAAGAGTGGTAATTATTAAGTGGTAATAGCATGATCAAATTCAACATTTTAATAAAAGTGAGGGGAACCAAAAATATCCATTGGAAGGAGGGTGCCTAATGATAGAAAACAAAGAAACAGCCAAACTGACAGAATATTTAAAACATTTTTAAAAAACTACTCATTAATATCCCAGGGGAAACCTTTAAGTCATTTAAAAGCACCACAATGTATTTCGAAGAAAGTAACTTGACCAGAAGTCCTGCATGATTAAGTGATAAAACTACACACCTGAATGAAGAAAAAAAAAAATTAAGACTTTTTTCCCGAAGTGAAGAAATTATGAAAAAAGAATCAGGGAACCTAGTAAGAGTCAAATGTCAAGTGTAAAAAATTAAGCAAAAACTAATTTGAGGGACACTTGCAAATAATTTCTAAGTGATTAATTAAGTTAACTAAGTTATTGGATGATTAAAAAAAACAAAGGCAATGAACTGGGGAACAAATTTGATCCCTGTAGAAAAGGAAACTCAGCTAAGAATTCTATTAGACGTGGAGTAGTTCTAGAACCGAATTTTATAAGCGGAACGCGTTAAATGTGTTGTACAAAACCAATATAAATAAATCACCTCCCATGATCAATATTTAAAGTACTCAAAGTGTGGTGCTGGCGCCCAAAGTATGTAATTTATTATTTTGATGATCAATATGCTGGTCAGCGTGATTCCCATGATAAGCATTTTAAGAGGGATCAACAAATTAGAGCTCTTCCATACCAGGCAAGGTGTTGGCAATGGTAATAAATTGTAGAATACTGTAACCCTGTTGAGAATAATGTGTTGGTGGAACGGTAACATTTTTCTGTAAGGCAAAATCTGGTCTATTTGATCTATTGCAGATTTCTGAGTTTAAATAAAAACCAAGCAGAACCAAAATGAAAAGATAAATAAAACGAAGGAAAAGGAGAGAAACTGTTAGCTGGCTACTCTGAACCTAGCATTGTGGTAAGAATTTTAACACACCCATTAAATACTGACAGCGCTCCAGAGGTGGGAATTACTGTCTCCATCTTATAGAGGGAAACAGACTGAAAGGGTTCCATAACTACATCACTAAACTGGCTGAGGTCGAGTCACCATGAAGAAGGAGAATCCAGACCCTTGCCCAGGTTTGGCGGGTTCTAAGTACCCTGTTTATTTAAGTAATTCATTTAGACTTAAAAATTTTTAACAGATATTTACCAGAGATTTTAAAAATTGAATGACAGTCTCATTTGGACAGTGTTTTGCAAAGATAAGGAGCTGATTCAAAAATAAGAAAGAAAAAAGGAGAGAAATAATCAGGCATTTCTATGCCTAGGACTTGTTAACAGTGTTTGGTAGGTAGAATTCTAAGATGGTCCCCAAGATTTTCTGTCTCTGGTATACACATCCTGCATAATCCTAGCCACAGTGAATATGATGGGTTTAACTCTCACAATTCATTTACATCATATGGCACAGTTGACTTTAAGAAAGGGAGATTATCTAGGGGAACCTAACGTAATCATCTGGGACATTTGAAGGCAGAAATTTTTCTCTGGCTGGTCACAGGAGGGGAAGTCTTTGCTGGTCCGGAAGAAAGCAAACACCCTATTTTGAACAGCTGAGATCAGGAGCCCCTAGAAGCTGAATGTGGCACCAAACTAAGAGTTAACAGGAAAGCAGGGACACAGACCTACAACCACAGAAAATGAATTCTGCCATCAACCAGTACACCTGAAGAAGACCTGAGCTCAGGTGAGAACCACAGCCTGGGATGATAGCTTGATTTCAACCTGGTAAGACCCTCAGCAGAGAACCCAGCCACACCGTGTCCAGACTTCTGACCTCCAGAACCATGAGCTAATATATGGGCATGGTTTTTAGCTGCTAATTTGTAGTATTTTATCAGGCATCTGTAAGAAACTACTACACAGCAAAAATTACTTCTGGAACTTGTCTTATCTGACATTTTTACAAAAGTTCAGTAAAATCACAGGGAGCTTGTGCATGTCGTATAATTCTGACCTATGGGGAATACACTGAATAGAGATTTAGTTATGTTGACTGTGTGGAATGGCAGAAAAAGTTTCAGTGTGGGTTTGAAGGCAAGGCATTTTAGGAATAATTAATCCAGATGATATTTGCAAGATGTTGGATTGGTCTCAACCAGCAATTATGAGTCATTAGAAAGCTACAGTGAGCATTTTCATTGCTGCCCATAGACATAGGCTCAGCATGCTCCTGTTGAGTAGACCAACAACATTTCTGAGCACATCCTTAGGAAAGGTATTGGAAACTCACTAGAAACAAAAGGTCTGTAAAAAGTATAGGGTTAATCCATTCCCAGGATAATATAAAGAGTTACCCTTCTTAACTAGACATCAGGAAGTGCATGAGTGATAGACAAGTTCCCCAGATATGCAATTAAAATGAGCAACAGGCCAAACTTTCTTAGGAAGTATACATCTTACAGATATACCCCTTATCTGGAAAATTAAAGATTAACGGACTATTCTCAAGGTTTATAAAAATAGATAAACAGAAGGACTGCATATTAGGTGTATTGGAAAGAATCTGTGAGTCCAGTTAGTGGGGAAATGCTGCTTCTTTTCTTTCCAGATGTTTCATGTCCAGAAAGCTAGATTCGCATAATACTCCCGACCCCTCTCCATCCC
Source organism: Tursiops truncatus (assembly GCF_011762595.2). Classification (NCBI taxonomy): domain Eukaryota; kingdom Metazoa; phylum Chordata; class Mammalia; order Artiodactyla; family Delphinidae; genus Tursiops; species Tursiops truncatus. The sequence goes on along the minus strand of NC_047040.1, from coordinate 69,013,327 downwards.
TTTGGTCACCTTGCCCTTGGGAAGGTAGTGTGATTTATCTGGTTGGCAGAATTGGGACAGTATGTTGGGAATGTTTGACTCAGCTCTTCTTTTTACCTCTTAAGAATAAGCCTGACCAAAGGGAGCACACTTTCTTCTCTCATGTCTCTAACTGAGTAGATAAGGCTGTTGTATTCTGGGGTTTAATATTAGGAAGTCTAAACCTCCCAAAAATATAACCAGAAAATGCTATTCGAGACATTTTTTTGAGTAGTAAAGGTGAAGTTTTGTTCCAGGAATTGCACGCTTTTATCATATTTTTCCACTAGTTTAATGTTTGGTGTGTGGTAGGGAAGGAGGTGCTATTTATTGGGTCTCCTCAAAGGTCTTAATTAGAACAAGAGAGTTCCTCCTAATGTTACAAAAAGGAATTCTTAAAATTGAAACTAAAACAAAGCATAGTTTTATTCATAATTATTAGTATATTTAAGAAATTTGTTACTTCAAGATGTACAGGATGAAATTACAAAGGACATCAAGAAGGGTTTAATGAATCTAATTATGATACGTTTAAAAGGATTGATCCCCTTATTTCTGAGATGACATAACTGGGTTGTTATATCATTTTGTATAGTATCCTTGGTATGTTTTAATTCCTTTGCTCATTATTCATGCAATAATCTAAACCCTTGTGGCATTTTTAACATTTGAAAAAATTTCCAGCATTGGAAAGATTCCTTATGTCAACATATAAAGACTAAAAATCACCTTTAAGCCTCAACATGGAAGATTGGCAATCCTCGTTCTCCTGAGTATTTTTCTTTATTCACTACCACTTTACAGCTTGGGTTTTTAATTACTAAATTCTTGGTACAGATTGTGAATTTTACATTTCATAATTATTCTAAGAGTTGTTATGAGCACTATGGAACCAATGGAAAAGTATGACAAAGAGTAATTAACCTTTTAAATACAAATCTTCCTAACAAGACAAAAGAAGTGACAAAAGAAAGTCTAAAATGAAGACATTAACTGGCCATGTTAGATACCTCATTCTCATAGTTCCTTGGACCCAGCAGTGAGAAAGATACATGTTGCCTTCATCTAAAAAACACAATTTAAGAATCGTAACTTTTCTCTTCTCTTTGCAGGAATCTAGGGAGTCAAGGGCAATGTAACAGACAATCCCAAAGGGCTCCAGTTACCTTTTAATCTGAATCTCCTCAGCACTTTTAAAAGGATTCTGTACTTTATTATTCCAGTGTACACTGATAGTCTATTTCACAGGATTCTCTTGTGTTATTCCTGTATAAGATAACTTCCCAATTTGAGTATAAAATGAAATTATGCCACTCTTGGCTTGTTTATGTTTATTAAAACCACATAACCCTTCTGCACAAAGGTTTTGATTCAAGTTTAATGAATAAATAAACTTCCAATAGTAGGTTCTACCAGAAACTGCATGGCTATAACTCATAGTAGAGTTGGATCTGAAGTAACTATGTTAGTTGCATTTGCTTACACACCCCCGGTGTACTTCTTTATAAGATTTAGGGAATATGGGTTATCAGTGACTTAGGGATCCTAACTTCAAGAAACAAGTCGCTTCATCCTTGGCATAGCTACAGAGATAGTTCAAAATCATTGTGACAAAAAGCAGTAAAAGTAAGATGTAGTTTACTCCATACCCTTTTGTGTCATTTTGGAAGGATACAACTAGAATGAACTTATGCGTGAACACTGCGGGAAATGAGTGAGGATTACAAAGAGAGGTATAAAATATAACCACGCTTGTGTTCTTATCAGAATTCAGCACGTGAATATTTCTATGACAAGTGTCTCTAGCTAGTCATACTCTTCTTAAACTTTACATATTTGGCTACTTTACTGTGAAGAAATGAGCTATGCAATTCTTTGTCGTGACATACCTCACTGGGAGTGTATTAGTTTCCTATTGCTGCTACAACAAATTATTACAAACCTAGTAAGTTAAAACAATATGAATTAATTATTTTACAGTTCTGGAGGTCAGAAATCCAAAATGGGCTGGCAGGGCTGCATTCTGGAGGCTCTAGGGATGAATACGTTTTTTTGTTTTTTACAGCTTCTAGAGGTCATCTGCATTCCTTGGTTCATAACCCCTTCCTCCATTTTCAAGCAATTAATGTCACATCGTCTTCACACTCTCTTCCTTCCCTCTGCTTCTGGGGTCACATCACCTTCACTGACTGTGACATTCCTGCCCCAATTTTATAAAGACCCTTGTGATGACATTGGGCCCACATGGAAAATCCAGAAGAATCTACCCATCTCAAGATCCTTAACCTAATCATACCTGCAGAGTCCCTTTTGCAGTGTAAAGTAATACATTCACAGGTTCTGGGGTTTAGGGCATAGACCTCTTTCCAGGGCCATCATTCAGTGTACCATAGGGGATATACTTTATTTATGCATGTATTTGTCTACAACCCTTCTAGAAAAAGAAGACTTCATATGAATCTAAGAAGCCAAAAGCTTCTGGTAAAACATTTCATACATGCGTCCACATGACTCCATGTAAAAGATTTATTATGTGAAAGTTGCCCAAACATCTAGCAGTCAGTGGGGAATCCAGAATTGTCAAATGAGAGGAACTTGGTTAGAAGGCGAGGAATAGGAAACTGGTCAGAGCTGTGTTTTCATAGCAAGCTTGATGTTTCTACAGGGATCTTACATGTATTTGTAGGAGGATTGAGATCAGGGGCTAATGAAACTATTGGAGTCAAATTCTTCCCTTCCTCTCCTCCATCAAGCCAAACCTCTTGGCTCTATCACTGTTAGTGTTTGAATATCCTGCTTAAAGGAGCAGAGAAGAAGAGATAAGACGGGCAGGTTGGTCCCGCTGTGTGAAATTTACTTGGGGTTAATACCAATTAAATAACTCACTCTCTGACATTTTGTATTAATCTTTATGTCAGTTCAATGTTAGCATGCTAATACCTCAGTTTCATTCAATGTGTCAGTATCTATGGTTGATATTCTTTACCCAAATTCTGTCTTCAGATATTCACATATGTTTGGAACTTACTTAGTCTTTGATTAGAATTTTACATGACATAATGAAATAAAGGTTCTCTTCATGACATGCTGAACATAATACAGGCACCCAAAGTCCTTAACTAAACTTGATTATTTACGGAGCCTGATAATATTATGGGGAGTTTAGGTTTTTGATTTTTCGAGTTTTTGTGGTCCTACATATTGGTTTTATTAGAATTTTATCTGCATGTAGATGAGCAGACTCATGGTTTCTATAAGGGTTTAGAGTTAATAAAGCATATGCCATATGATCATAAAATATTCTGATCTATTTGAGTAAAAAGTTCCATATATTTTAAGATACTATTTTTTCTGGTTTTCTTGTTTATAGAATCCTATGTGTGAGATACTTTTTAAAATAAGAATGTTCATTGCAGTGTTTTATATAATAGCTCAAATTGTAAAAAAAGAAAAAAATAATTAAAATAGAACTCTGGGTATATTTTACATATGTTTTTGTAAATTAGAATACAATGTGGTTATAAGGAGAAATGAGGCATATTTCTATGTATTGTTGTAAAACTATATCCCTATGATATAGTGAAGAGTTAAAAAAATTAGCTTGAAAACTAAGCATTTATGATTCCACAAAGTTTTGCTAAAAATGTATACATGTAATTATGCACGCTTAGAATAGAAATCTGGAAGGAAACACACTTATACATCAAACTGTTACTAATTAAAACTAACACTGAATACTTATTTTATTCCAGACTCTGTTATATGTATTCTGCATGTATCATTTTATGTAGTTCCACAGAAAGCCTAAGAATTATTATTATTTTGATTTTGTAGATGAAATTGAATCACAGAGAGATGAAATAACTTGCCAAAGACACTTGATTATCTAACACTATCTTTGGGATGTGAATATTAAAATGACTCTTACCTCTACTTTTTTTTACAGTCTATGCTGGAATTCTCAATAATGAGTGTGTATTACTTTTATAATTATAAAAAAGAAGAAAGGTATTTTTCATTTGGGGAAAAAAGAAGATCCCCACAAAAGAGGAAATCAGTGGGTAACACCTGGTTGCAATTTACCAGCTATGATACATTATTTAAAATGCAAGAAAACTGATACTTGAAAACCTGTCTTACTGAGTCTTCAAAATCCATTATTTTTAAAATAAATTCAGTTTAGATCCCCAAATCCCCACGCAAATAACTGAATAAAAATTCAATATGTTTTGTCTTCGCATGCTAGTTCCATCTCTTCCTAAAAATTTTTACAGTAAGCTTCAAAACGTGAAATAATGTCTTCATTTTAAAGTTAGTTTATAGAATTTTAAAAACACATAGCATCAATACAATGAAATCACTAAATGATTTTAAAAATCATGTTGGTTTTAGTTAAATTGTATTAATGGATTTATAGAATGAAACAAAGGACAATCACGTCTGGAAAATCAGGCAGTAGATAGTGTTCTGGTAGCTATTGCTATGTAGCGAACCACCCCAACAAATAAATAATTTTTTATTATTTTGCATCGTTCTGTAGGTTAAGTTCTGAGCTGACTTGTTCAAGCTTAGTTTCCTTCATGTTTCAGTGAGATTTCGGTTGTCGTTGCAGTCATCTGAAGGCTGGACTGGACTGGCTATCCAAGATGGTGCACTTTACATGGCTGGCAGTTGAAGCTGGCTGATGATTGAGGGCTTAAGTAGAGCTACTGACTGGAATGCTTACATGGACCTTCAAGTAGCTTGGGCTTCTCTGAGAATCGTGCCTTAGTTTCTAGAGGAAGCATCCCAAGAATGAATGTTCAGTTGTGAGCTTTACAGGAGGCAGAAAGGGGAAGCTGCCAGGCCAATGAAAGCCTAAGCCTGGAACTAGGATAGCATTATTTCTTTCATGTTCTATTGGTCAAAGAGGCCACAGGGTCCACCTATATTTAAAGGAGTAAAGAAATAGGCTCTCTCTTTTGATAGGACAGTGGCAAGAGATGAGAGATAGGGGAGATATTGGTACAGCTGTCTTTGGAAAATGCAACCTGCTGCAGTCGCTTAAAAAGCAACCTTTGCCTAATCTTTGCAAAATATATCTGATATAAAAAAGTTATTATGTCATTGACAAGGAAAGGTTAAATTCCTGGATATATGAGCTTGGTTACCACAGGCTCTCTCTTCCTAACTGATAGTGACTATTATAAATAAAGCTGCCTAGGCCTCTTTACATTTCTGACTGTCTATTTTTCTGTCTCTGTTTTTTTCTTTTGATCACTGGTGACTGGGAAATGGAGTATGCAGAGTGGGAAAAAAAGGTTGGCAGTAAAGAGTGAATCCACAGAGGGGATATTTCTGGTCAAACCATGAGAAGTCTGTGGATAACTGCTGTTGACCTACAAAGTTAATGATCAAAAGAGGGAAGATCATTCTTTCTATATAACTGTGACATATCATACATCTTTGTACCTCATAATTTATAAAGACCTTTCATGTATATTTCTTGTTTTGAGCCTGCATCAAACTCATCTTATGGATCAGTAACCTGAGTGATAAGTAAGTTAAGTGATGCCCTTAAACTCACATAGCTAGTAACGGAGAGTGAAACAGGTCTTCTGTCTTCAGAACCCTTTCCTTTGTATCACAGTACCTTTATAGACTTTTACTGCCAAAACTGTTTGAAAAGCAGGTAAGAAACAAGAATGAGAAGTGGGTAAGAGTGAAGACAGACGTGATTTTGGGCAAATAAAAATGCCTTCCATGTATAAGTGTTGGGAAGATGAAGTATGAAAGTGTAATAAAGTCAAAGAGTGTGTCTGATAGATGTCATCTCATAGTCCTATTACAGCAATTATCATTAGTATTACATTAAAGGGAATTTGGTACAGTAGATAAATCATGGAGTCAGACAGATCTAGCTTTTATTTTTCAATGTAATCAGTAGAAATTTCTACATTTTTTAAGGCAGAAAGCCACTTTGTGAGAATAATTTTCTGACATTAAAATTACCTGGGAAGCTATTGTTGAACTTTGTCCATGTATATTAGTCACATTTCGAAGACTACACTGTGGATAAAGCAAGTTTCCAAATCTCAGTAACCTACTCAAAAAATGCCTTAGTTTTTGCTCCTACTAATATAGACTAAGGTAGCTGTGGGTTGTCATTGGCTCTGTTCCTAGATCCTTCTTTATTCCAGGATCCAGGATAAAGGGGCTGTCACTATTTGGGGCACATTGTTCTCATGGCAGAGGAAAATTCAATGACTGAACCACGCAATGCCTTTTAAAACTTTTGTTCAAATGCAACATATATCACTTACACTCATATTTCATTAGCCTAAAACATATGGTTAAACTCAACATCAATGTGACAAGCATACTTAATTCTTCTACAGGAAGATGATTAAATAATTAGAAACAATAAAAGTCTATTTTAATCCAAGATAGGAATCATGTGACTGCTAAACTTAAAGTTCCTGGAGGCAAAAAGAAACATTTGAAATATTTTTAAGTACTCGTTTCTCAGTGCCTAGCACACAACTTCGTACACTGTAGGTGCTCATTAAATATTAATAGGTGAATGCATGATATAGGCAAAGGTTAACATGTAGCAAACCCTTACACTGTGACCCTTCATCTCTCCAGGCTCCAAACTGAAGAAGCAATGATTAAAATTTAAATTTCTATTGTTAGCCTAGATGCGTATTCAAATATACTCAGAAAATGAATAAAACACCCTTTATATAACTGCAATCATAATGAAGGAGAGCAAGCTATTACATGCAATTAGGTGAAGTTAGAGTAGTTAGTTCATTCATTCAGCAAACAGGTTATTAGACCTTTCTATTTGCCAGGCACTGTCACAAAGATGTATTTAAAGATGAGTAAGGACTTCCCTGGTGGCGCAGTGGTTAAGAATCCACCTGCCAATGCAGGGGACACAGGTTTGAGCCCTGGTCCGGGAAGATCCCACATGCCGCCGAGCAATTAAGCCCGTGTACAACAACTACTGAGCTTGCACCCTACAGCCCACACGCTGTAACTACTGAGCCCACACGCCGCAATTACTGAGCCCACATGCTGCAACTACTGAAGCCCGCATGCTCTAGGGCCTGTGTGCCACAACTACTGAGCCCGCGTGCCTAGGGCCCGTGCTCGGCAACAAGAGAAGCCACTGCAATGAAAAGCCCGCCCACAGCAATGAGGAGCAGCCCGGCTTGCTGCAGCTAGAGAAAGCGTGCGCGCAGCAACAAAGACCAAACGGAGCCCCCCCAAAAAAAATTTAATAAAAAAAAAAAATGAGTAAGACTCAGGTACAGCCCTTGCCCTTAATGAGCTGGTTCACCTGACCTTAGCAGGTTCATAGTAAGTTTGATGGTGAAAAGTTTTGCAGATTAATTTGTTGTTTTGATTTTAAATTCCCAAACAAGAGTGGGGGAAGTATGTCTGTGTGGAGATATATAATTATTTTAATAAATCCATTTTCTTTGAATAATAGTCCACCTAATCTAAAGAATATGGTAATTTATTTTGAATATCCTTAAAAGTAGGAGGAAACATTGCATAGACAGATGTCTCGAAGATGCCTCAAATCATGAGCAAAATTATCTTTATATTATGGGAAGCAACTATTTAAAAGTGTATGCATTGTACAAAGTATTAGATTTCAACCTTCAAACTCTGTATCATCTTGTGAAAAGAATTTTAAATTATTTTGATAAGACATATATATGTGCAGAAAAAATAATACGGAGTGCTTTGACACTTTCTTCTGCAAAGACACCATATTCAAGAATTTTGCACTTCCTTTTTTTTTTTAACATAACAAGACATATCTCAGCTACATACCCAAGAGATATCTAGAGACTGATTAGGGTGTAGAGTGAATACTGGTGGAAACAAAAGGAACATTTCCTAACGTAACTTAAGCATTAAGAGCCAGAGAATTTAAGGAACTAGATTCCAGAGTAATAGACAATTTCTAAAGAACTCAGTTACAAGACTACAATTAAAGAGCTCTATATTAAAGAATCCTAATGAATCATTTGAAGGAAAATCAATGTAAAGTCAGCTGTGAATTGAATATAAGCTGATAAATAAAATTACATCTTCCAAGATCTCTTCCTAATTATCAATCTGTTACAGAAAACAGGTGGGTTTTTTGATATTCAAATAGCTTCATAAGTTATTAAAAATTACAAAGGACATATTAATTCCCTAGCGGAACAGTTTTACATTAAAAAGCATTCTGAAAATTGGCTTATTGCCTTAACTGTGGGATCTGTTTCTGTGGTTAATTAACATGACATTTGATTCTTTTTTTTTTTTTCGTCAAAAAATTTATTGCTAGAGCTCTAGAAATTACAAAACCTGTGACAACACGCATGTTTGGAAAAACTCTACATTACCATTCTAGCTGACTGGAAAAAAACACTCTGCTTTTCCAGACTAAAAAGCAGGGGCAACCAGGACCAACGATCACCAGCTGCCCAGATACCAAAAAATTATGCTTCTGAGATCTCTCGATGTTGATTCCAGACGAACAGCAAACGAGCTACCTTACGTGTGCCACTCTCGACAGAAGCCCTTTTTGACATTTGATTTTTACTAATAAAAAATAACTCACACAATGCTTTTTAAGATTATTATAATTTGAGGTTATTTACTTAGGTTCATATAGACGTCATTTTAGGGACATTTATAAGAAGTGTCTTTAAAATAAATTTTTTCCCCTCATATACTACAAAATAATTTTGGAAATAAATATAAAGAAGAGTCAAAATTAAGTTATTCATCCTCCTGCATGCCCACAACCAAGTGAGGTCTGTGATGGGGGCAGTGATCAAGGGACACTTCTAGTGTATGTGCCACCCAGGTACTCTGCTCCACAGCAGCTGCGCTGTGACTGTTTTTTCCCCTCGCAGTACTTGAGCTGGGTTATACTCTTTCCAGTTGGTTCTCCCATCTCTCTACCAATACGGCAGTGCTCTTGATCTGAATCACTTGCCTACATTCTGTGAATTTCTGCAAAGGCTTTAACTCTCTCCTTTCTTCTGCCTCTCTGTCCACCTCCTCCAGAACTACAGTGAAACCCAGTTCAGGTGACAATCAGAAGAATCCCACTTTCTCCCTCAAGTTGCAATTACCCCTTGCAGCATAATGCACTAGGTATTCCACCTACTATGGGCTATGGTACAAATGTATGCTTTGAGTCCAAAATCAAAAATCTGAAAAAAACAAAAAAACATGTCAAACTATATTAATTAGAGAGTAAACTGATCACAAATTGCAATGTGGAAGGTATGGTTAAAAATAAAATATGCCTTTTTAAAAATTTTACTCAAACTTGAGTACCATTTTATGTGCCCCACTTTTATGTGTCCTACTCAAATCTGGTGTTTTTAAAAAAATAAAGTTCACTTTGAAATTCTTATATCCAAAGCTCTGTTAAAGGAACCATTTTTATAGATGTTGTGAGGTCTTGTGAGTTATTTTAGATAAATTTTAGTCTGTACACAGCCTAAAATAAATAAGTGAAAGAAGTAAATAGTGTTGGGGTAGGAAATTTACAAATAAGAATAAAAATAGTTATGCAGAGATGCATTTTGGGGGAATTCATACCCAGCCCTAAACTTTTTCTTTTTGCTTTGATCCACTAAAGGGAGGTGCAAGGGAATAAGAATAAAGTGCATCAAGTTCTGATATAAACCTAAAATACAAAATAGAGCCTTTTCTTAAAAGAGTTGTACCAGTGTAAAAGAATAAATAGATGGTCTACCGGTGGGAAAGGCGTAAAAACCTTTTGATGTCAAATGGTTTAGAAGTCATGGAACGATAGCATTTTAGAACTCATCAGATTCAGGCTCTTCAGTTAACAGATGAGGGATCTGAGCCAGAACATTGAAGGAACGAGACTCCAGAGTAATGAACAATTTGTAAAGAACTCAATTATAAGACCACACTTAAAGAGTTCCATATTAAAGAAGAGTAATGAATCGTTTGGAGAAAAATCAATGAGTCAGCTGTGATTAGTAATGGCAGAATTAGTAATAAAAGTGATGAATTACGCCAGAAGCTGCATAAAATGTTCTTAATATTTACCATTAATCCCAGTACCAATATTGTTATTTGCAAAGATATTATATTTTAGAATGTTTAAAAGCAAGGATATAAAAAACAAAAGCTCATCTCTCTCTTAGTTTACCATTTCTATGACTTCACACTTCACTACGAAGAAACCCATAATCATTATTTCCAAGTTGTCCAACTGTTTCTTTTGTGTCATTGCCACTGTCAGTCTTTGGTGTAACTGTTTTAAAATCGAAGCTTCATTGAATGCACCATGCATGAAACAAATGGGACCAATGAAATGATGATGATATTTATACTGATGGGGTAAGGTAGCCCTCCAAAATGTGACTGCATAAACTGTATAGCTGAGTTATGGCTGTTTCTATGTGGACAATGGCAGACAAAGGGTGTGGGTGGGTGTGTAACTGAAGTACATTTGTCTCAGTGATATTTAATAGATGGAGTTCTGAATTATGTGAACACAATTTATAATGTAGGGCTGTAGCACAGAAATGTATTGGTTAACGAAACAGGATAGACTTGTTCTCATCTTTAACAATGGACACCCACTGTGGGCATTAGTTACAGCTTTCTAAAATATTGACTTTCTGACATATAAACTTGACCTATATGTTTGCCTGTGATGAAGTTGATTCTCTTTGGGGGTAACTTCCAAAAAATGGTGAGGATGCCAAGTATAAGAATAATCCTTGTGTGGCAAGTAGCCAGAACATTGTGTTCCCCACGTTCAGTAAAGTCAATGCCAAATTTCATTGCCACAAAATTTATGAATCGGGGAAACAAGTTTTTCTCTGTGTTTGGAAGTTTACATTTCTGAAGCATTTCTCTGCCATTTCAACGTTTCCTATGAACGTATCTGGTCTTAGAGGTATCTGTGCTGGAAAGTTTTTTTCACCTCCCTGCAAGTAACTACCTTGTAACTACCACATCAGAAGAGGAACAAAAGTAGCATGCCATTCTGGCCTCCAGGAGAATTCAGGGCAGAGCAGAAGCCCTAGGTCCAAAGGGAAGGCTGTTCCCACTTAGCCAGGCTGGGAACACCTGGGAATCATCATATAGCTGGGTGACCACCAACCAGGATTAAAAAGGGGACAGAGGGACAGAAGAGAATATGTCCCCCATAAACAGTCACGCCCAAGCTCTGACTGTTTAACCTTTGTGTATAAAAGGATACCTGCAATATTCGAGGTTAGAAGTGTTATGCCTTTGAAGTAGTCAAGTATGAAAAACTTGTGTTTTTCATATGAACACACAGTTTTAATGTCTATATCATACTTCCAATACTGAAACTGAAGGATAAAACAGATAAAGCTATCTTGATTTCGTGAGCTGTTTGTTCTAAATACAAATTTTATTTTACAAGTAGTTGTGATTTAAACATATTGCAAAGTTACAGAAAATTAAAGCGGCTGTAGTCAGACTTCTTAAAAGGTGACTCTTCAGGCAATGGCTCATTCTCTGATTCACCTTCTTGAAATAACTAAGTATGAGGCCATTTTTCCAAAATGTGAGTTTCTGCAAAGATGTCTGCTGTTAAAACGGAATGATTCTTATATAAAACCAAGGCAATCGGCCAGCTTCATACTTAAAATATAGAATTGGAATAACATTTCTCTTTTCTTTCTACAATTTGGAAGTATCACTTCCACTGACTATTGAATTTTATAGGCTCAAATATTTTTGCTCAGTAGGAGATTTCTCTCAGATCAGTAATTTTTATTTACATTCAACCCAGGCCATCCTTATGCATCTAATTTATATTAAAAACCCATGATGTATAATAGGTATGCTTTCCTCTTCTTTTCCCTTTAAGCACTTTCCTTTCCTTTTATTTATTTACATTTTTGTTGTAGCTGTTGTTTTTGTTGTGAAGTAGTAGCTGTCGTTGTTAAAAAAAACAGCATCTCATTTTCTTTAAAACAATTTTAAGTGAAAATGAAAACTTTGCCTTTGCATTGTGATTACAAAATTTTAATTAAAATGTATTATTGATTCACAGTGTGGGTAATTTTATTAAAATATTGCTCAGATATGTAATTAAAGAGTTAGGTAATTGAGACAGGCTTTAGTTGTAAGGGTGTGGGTTTCATAGGGTAACAGACAGCTCCTTCAGTATGTAACATGCTGTTGCATGAACGCTGAGCCTATCTCTTACTGGAGCGTGGGTGTCCTGGGTAGTGTTCTGAACTGGCTCAGCCGTGGCGCTGGGGTGATTCTGTGCTGCTGTGTGAAGGCAAAGTATAAAGTAATGGATATTTCTGGTGTTAGCTACTCAGAGAAGAGAGGCCTGCCCTTAGCTCAGATGTCAGAATATGGGAGGCAGACTTGTCTCTTTGTGGGCCCTTCTCACTTGGGGCCGGGCTTTGAGAAAGCCGAGAGTATCGCCAGGTGGTCAGGGAAGGGTGACCTCTGCCGGGGAGAAGCAACTTGCTGGAGAATGGCAAATGGAACGGGATCTTCCAAACTGGCTCTCCAGTGTCTATGTTACTTTCTTTGTCTTGCCCATGTTGCTATTCCTGGGCCCTCAGTAAAGTCTGATTTAAATATTTTAGCATAAACTCAGCCCTTCTGGAATCCATCTTCCGGTTGGGTGTCCACACTGGTGCCACCACAGCCCAGTGGGACCGTGGTAATAGAAAAGAATGCTTGTCCTTGTGGAGATCCTACTGCTATTGCTAACATTTGAGATAAGGGTAGAGCTTTGGTCTTTCTTCCAGCTATCACTTATCTGACTCAGAAACACAAGGTCACTTTCCATAGCATAACTATTTTAGACGCTTGTAATTTAAATGACTGCCACTAAATGAAAGGTGGCATATTCACTGAGTTTAAATGTGCAAGTTATAAGCACCTCCCAGGCAAGGACAACTGACAAGGGTTTGAGCTGGGTCTCTGCCACGTATTATCTGAGGAAACTTGCTTACTTTATCTGAGAACTCAGTTAATACTCCCTTGTGGCTGGTTTTCAGCATGAAATCATATAATGACTTACATGAAAGTGCTAGACACATAAACAGTACCATTTAGTAAGCAGCAACTGATAACAGCTCTAAGGTATGTAGGCATTTACGTTTTAATTATACCACCTCATACTGTACTTTTTGGTATGGAAATTTACACACACCCTTCTCAGTGATGGTTTTATTTGCATGGCTTAGAACACAAGGTGGTTATGCTTTTTCTAACTAATGGTAAAGCTAGGATGAAATGGCTTAAGTCTATCAGATAAAAAAATGCCTTTGCAAAGAGTCAACAGCTTCCTGTGTTGTGCCCTTGAATTTCCAGATATGACTGCTTACCTACTATTCTTGAAAAAAAAGAAGTAAAAACTGAGTTCAAAGTTTATAAAGTGCAAACTAGAAAAACTAACCCAGCATGTTGACTGTTGGATGAAAGCATATAATTAGAGTTCTGCAAATGAGATCCTTTTGGATATTAAGAGGTGACTTCATGGCATTGTCTCTTTATGGTTATAGACAGTATCTGAATCTAACAATCTGTCAAGTTAAAAAAAAAAAAATTAGGGCTTCCCTGGTGGTGCAGTGGTTGAGAGTCCACCTGCCGACGCAGGGGACGCAGGTTCGTGCCCCGGTCCGGGAAGATCCCACATGCCGCGGAGCGGCTGGGCCTGTGAGCCATGGCTGCTGGGCCTGCGCGTCCGGAGCCTGTGCTCCGCAATGGGAGAGGCCACAACAGTGAGAGGCCCGCGTACCGCAAAAAAAAAAAAAATCCTAGTTCTCTCCTTTTCCCTTATCATTCTCTTGTGCCTGGTGTTTACAACAATGATTTATTGTGTGATTATTTAAGGAATATATTTTCCCAATAAAACTAACAGTTATTCTTATCAGAGGCTTAAAAATTTAAAGTTTTCATTTGTTAATAGCAATAAACTATTAAAGTTCAAAATTACTTTCTTTCAAAACTTAAAACTGATGTATTACATTTTCTTCTTCTATAGCCTCCTCTCCACATAAAATTCATTTTAAAACAATTATCACGCCATATATGTTGCTTCTTTGCTACTGTTTTTCCACCTTCATTTTTACCTTTTTTTTTTTTTTTTAACCTCTTTTCCAGAATCTCTGTGTAACATGGTTAGGACTTGTATTTTTCCTACCTGGTTTACAGATATGACCCAGCGAGTTTAAATGACATGACCAAAGTTAAGGAACAAGGCAGAAATTTCACAGATGCCGAGTCCAGTTAAAAGCATTAGCGCAGACCTTGAAACAGAATGTTATATTTGCAGAATTCTTAATGAATTTTTTTAGCTCTGCCAACATGAAGCAGGACATGCACACCTGAGGAAATTGAGGTCCAGAAAGGTAAAAGGTAATTCATTAACCCCTAAAATTGCTTATACAATTAATCTGTTCTGCTTTCTTTCTTGGAAAACCTTGGGAAGACCCTTTGTGGTAAATCTAAAGAGAAATTTATCCAGGTTATTTTTCTTTATTATATATTGCAGAATATTTTATAAGTGACCTTGACCACTAATTCTTTGTAACATTAAGGATGAGAAGGATTATTGGTTTAGGATTAAGGAAGTACAACATAGTATTTTTGCATCCATAAAATTACTTCATGATTCTACTTCTGAGGGTCATTAAGGGCTAGATCTCCACTCTCTTTATTTTTAGCATCCCCAGATCAATATATCATCTTCTGTATCAAACTTCTTATTCCATATTTGATGAGTTCAGAAAATTTATAATAGCTTTCTACAGTCTCTCCAAAACCCCACCTGGTTAAAATAAGTTTAGCATTAGGTTAAACATGTTATTGGGAGCGATTTTTATTTTTGAAGGCTAATTCAGCTCAGCGATGGATTAGTGATAACATATCCCCTTAACCTCCAAAGTAATTTGTTTTTATGTTCTCAGCTTGGAATCATGTCCTCATATTAATATTTCATACCAACAAGTAGGGGCCTTAATGTGTCCATCTGTTATACTGGCATAATGCCTGCCACCCATATCTGAATATTGCCCTTAGGAATGAGTAATAATTTTCAGCCTTCTTCAGTTATGTTTTTGGTTTTTGGGTGGTTTTTTTTTTTTTTTGCATTTGGTCTTTTCTAAATGATGCTTAGACTAGAGTAACATACGATATATTTCTTTCCTGATCATCACTCATTAAAATAACATGTGCAAATAAATTACTTTGTTCAGAAAAAAATAACTAGCCCTAAGAAACATCTCCATTACATGAGTTAGACAACATAGGCAATCTAAATAGATTTTAATTATTTAGTATATTCCTCCACTGGGATATGTTTTACATATAAATGTCGGGAAAATTAGCAGCATACAAAATATCTTGATAAGAAGTACCAAAGGGTGACAATTTTTACTGAATGGTAAAATAAGATGGAAAGGAAAAAAAGGCAGCATTATGTTTCTGTATGAAAGATCTCAACATGTCCTGTTAAACAGTCACCAGTCGAATGGTGGTTCAGTTACCCTGATGCTGTAGAGCAGAGACTCATTCCCGTGATTCTAAACACATACAAGAACACTGCAAATCTAAAGTCAGTCCTTGGTCCTCCAAGATCACTGCAAGGGATGTGAAACTGTATTTTAAAAATTTCATCATCTGAAGAGTTTTCTTGCTATATTTTAAGTTTGGGAGCAGAATAGTGGGTAGGAATGTACTGACATCTTGGATTCAACTATTAGCTTTTTTATTCTGAGGTATCTGACCTTGGACAAATTACCAGACTTTTTGTGCCTCTGTTTCCTCATCTATAAAATACAAGGATAATAAAGGGTTTTGTGGGGATAAATATAATAATGGCTATAAAGTGCCTAGTATACTAAATAATAAATATTAGCTTATTATTTATTGCTTTAAGATACTATAAGTCACTTTCATCTATCTGGGAACCATGCCCTGCCCAGTTAATGCTCACAGTGGAGAACAGAATGTCTTTGAAAGACGTTAACCTAAAAGGCCACTGCCTTCTGAGGAGTCTACCCACCAACCCTTTCCTTCTCAAAAGAGGTATCTGTTGTTTGTTACTCTGCATTTTCCTTTTCCATCAT
Source organism: Tursiops truncatus (assembly GCF_011762595.2). Classification (NCBI taxonomy): domain Eukaryota; kingdom Metazoa; phylum Chordata; class Mammalia; order Artiodactyla; family Delphinidae; genus Tursiops; species Tursiops truncatus. Next base: position 68,997,191 of record NC_047040.1, on the reverse strand, counting down.
ATTTCAAGGAGTTCACCAACCTCATAGTCAGAACAGTTACCTGGATTTATTATGTTTTCTAAATCTATTTTTATGTAAAGCATGGTCACTTTGTCCTAGTCCAATTTTATTTAGGGATAGCATAAAATTTTGAAACTTTCAGGTGCTCAATAAAATCTTCATAGGTATTTTCAGCTCATTTATTTATAATTAGATGAGAATGAGGTTTCCTCAGACTTAGTCCCCTATGGCCTAGCCTGTGGGCAAAAACGACCTGCCTAAATTGAACTAGTTGTCTTGAAATATATAATCATTAAGTACAGGAAGGGAAAATAAGAGATTGTCAATTTACCACCTTATGTAAACGACATTTATTCATTAACTCATTATTCATTTAATCAGGAAACATTTATTAAGTACCTAGTAAAGACCAGGTACTTTTTACTAGAAGCTGCAAAGACAAGACAGTTAATTGCCATTGAAGGGTTTTCAGTCTGGTGAGCAAAGGTGAGGGTTAGGAAGAGATCAAATCTGTAAACACCAAAGTATAACATTTTCATTTCAGCAGCTGTGAGTGAATTAGAGTGGCACCCAAAGGAAAAGTGGAACAATTCTACCTGGGTGGCTAAGTGTTGGGAAGTGCGTTTATTGTTCAAAAACCTTTGGGGAGCCTAGTCTTAAAAGATGAGCAGGATTTGATCAGCTGAAGGGGGATGGGGGAATTCAGGTATTCAAAGGATATGGTCTAATGATGACATGTGAGTAGTGTGAGTTTTCACTGAACAAAGACAGAACTATTACTATTGATATAGCTGTTTATGACATGAACTCAATACATACTACAAGAAAACAAGATAACTGAAAAATATGACCATTCCTTAGGAGGAAGATGATAATTACAAAATTATCAGTTCAGCTATATATCACACTCCAAAATAAATCTCCACACTCTGAAGTCAAATCTTTTTCTAATAAAATTGGAATTTACAAAGGGTTCAGCACAAATAAGACACCTCCTTTTAACTCTCCTTCCTTCCTTCCTTTCTGAATAATTCAGTCCAAAGGCCATTAGGTGAGGTTAAATAAGGTCGGCATCTATGTAAAACTGGGAGCTGGAATTGAGTAAAAGTGAGAACATGTATCACTATCATATATGTTAATTGTCTGAACCCTCCATGAGGGCAAGTTTTTTTCAGGCTTCTTCCTTCTCATCCACCTCCCTACCCCCAAGCTAAAAGCAAGTATGGTTCATGGGAAGCATCTGAATGATTACGGTAGGAAATGCAGTAAGTCACACCTACTGTAAGTTTTACTTATTTATTTTTATTGTTGACCTCTTTTCTCTAGAATGTAAGCTTTATAGGGTAAGTATTTTTACTATTCTTCTCACTGGCTACCATAGAGCCTGGCACACAGCAAGATCTCAATAAATAATTTTCAAATTTAAAAAGTGAAAAGAATGATTTGCACAATACAAACGCATATGAAACATTGTCATTTATTTTAACACCTTTAAGGCATTAAATTAAATACTTTGTATAATCTCTATTTCTAGTTGATTAAATAATTGAAGCATTATAATGAAGCAAAGGTTAATGACATTTTAATAAGCATTTTTTTCTGTGTTTGGAATTTATTGCTGAGTTGCATGGTGAGCAGACTCTGTTTTAGGTATATATGTGTTGAAGAATGAAGTTAAAGCTATTAGACAGTATAAAAAAAAGAAAATCTAAAGGTATATAAGAAATATGTAAAGGAAAGAAGTCTAGCCAGAGATAGTGAGAAGAATGTAAAATTTGGGGGGACTTTATGAAAGTTATTTTAAATAAAATCAAATGTAAATAGAGCTCAAATAGCATAAGAGAGATTTATCTTATCTTTTTTTAAAAATACATTTTTGGCTTCTTATAGTATCTTTACAGTTTTTCTCAGATATTGCACATATGACATAAATACAACTGTAATTTTAAAAGAAGTCATAAATTTTGGTTCTGAAAATAATTTTCATGAAAAAACAAATATAGCCTAATAATTTTCAGACGGTGTCTGAAACTAATCCCTTCAAAAAATATTGTGAAATGGTGGGGGAAAAAACCTATATAAATTAAATATCTTAAATTGTATAGTACCTAGCAAAGTCAAAAGGGAAATTGTATTAGGAGATGGAAGAATTCTGAAATCAAGCCATGATTGAGTGAGAGACCCTTAAGGATGAGAGTAATAGCTCATTCCTGTTTATTGTGGCCTTATCTAGCCCCCAATGCCTGAAAAAGAGTAGGTAAATAAATATTTCTGGAAGAAATAAATAAAAAATGAATGAAAGTTTCCATTTAACAAAGGCACTATTAATAACAATTAAATTATAATTAAAAATAGATGTAGAGATTCAAGCTGAAAAACCATAGAAAACACCAAGCTAATATAATTACTTTGCTTGGGAATTTAGAAAAATTTTATTTATTAATTACATGTTCACAGAATTGTTATAAAATGTTTATTATTTTAATATGTCTCCAGAGAAGATTATTTCCTTCAGTCCACTAGATAGGTACAAATATATCTGCTACCTTTTATTCTGTGTTTACATTGTATAAATCTAAGTTAGAATTAGACAAATTATTCTAGGTCCTAGTTTGGAAGAATTATTCAACGTGTTACGTTCAATAAGGTTACTCAACTATTTTACAGATATAATGCTATATATTTAATTAGCAGGAAATTTTTGTTCTAACTTTTAAGGAAAATGTAAAGAGATATTTGTATCATAGTTTAATACATATGCAAGTACTTTGTTGCATATATTTACCAGGAAAAAATGCCTGTGAGAATGGGTTGCTATATAAAGTATGAATGTTATAAAAAGGACAGAATAAGCATATTTGTGAATCACAATTTGTCATTTGTTCAAATTATCAAACCTCTTACTCTCAAGTGGGTAACTTTTTATGAATTTGAAATTTGTCTTAAGTTTTGGTATTTAATCACCTTCAGTTACATAATTCACCGACTATCCATTGAACAAGTCTATAAAACACAGGTGTATTTGCATCTCTATGGCATAGATATTTATATTTCTCATTGGACATCACAAACTATATACACTAAAGATCAATAAACATGAATGTTTAATACGGTGCAAATGTTACTGCTTGAGAGAGCTTGGGCTGTACGTACTAACTTTTCATTAGTCATTCTTCAATTTGACAGAAGAGCCTGTCTCAGCTCATTATTTCTGGGTTTTAATGGTCTCTTTTTAACTTTAGCACAGGTTTTTTTTTTTTTAGTCTTAATATCTTCTCTTTGTTAAAAAAAAAAGAAGGAATAAAGACTCAATCATATACCTGTTAAAAAGTTGGCTCAATAGAAATGTAATATTCCTTTATTATGGTCTCTTAATACAGTTATATAAATGCACTTGAAGTGTAGGCTATTTACCTAATAGATAATAGGTAATAGATTGTAATGACTTTCTGAAGCAACTGAGGGCAAAGCCCTTTTTTTTGGTTTTTCATTTAAAAAAATTTTTTTTCATTTGTTTTTCATTTGAGCATTCAATGTTATGAATGCCACGTGAACTGTCTAGAAGAGAAATCCCCAAATACTTAAGTAGTGTTTATCCCTTTGACTTCCGGAACGAAAATATAGAAAGCTGGGGCTGAAAGGAAACTGAGCTCATCCTGCAAGTATGAACATGGCAAGAACAAAACTGGGTGGTGGCTGTGATACCACAGCCAGCCCTTGCAGGTCCAGAAAGCCTACTCCTTGCAGACTCAGTTCCATATTTTTTCTCTATTATAGTATTACCAAGATAGGTTTACAAAAGTAGACCATTAACTGTTGTTTCTTGTCATGATCAAATAGTTTTCAGGTAGAATACTAAACGCTTGGGTAGATGACAAGAGTAAATATCGCATGAGTTAACCTTGGCATAGAACATTAAATGCCAGTAGAAGTGTTGGGCACGGGAGACTTCCACTCTCCCGATTTTCCAGTTACTGTGGTAAAACTGTAGTGCTCATTCCAGGCATGGCCTCAGGACAGCCCCAGGCCCCTCCTCTCTAGCTAAGTCAGTTGGCTAGCAGGCTTAGCCCACCATCCAGAGCTGGGAATCTAAATCTGGGAGGTTTAGAGCTGTAAAGCCTTCTATTCGGGGACACAGGATCAAATCACATCTGCTGCTGGTTTGCTCCTGACCTTGAAGATCAAGTAGACTAATTGGCCTTCTGCCTTATTCTTCAACCCTGTGTCCCTTTCCACACTTACCCTACTCCTGCCTTCGTGTCTGAATCCCAGCCTTTGTAACCTGCTTTGCTCTCTACTCCTCTAGGCTAGTCTCCCATGGGAGATTTCTGCCTCTATCTATTGTCTGGGGCTCTGCTACATGCAGAGAAACTGCTCACCTGCCTGCCTGGAGTTCCTGACACTGTGCTTTACTGCCTGTCCAGTCACCATCTTAACTTCAGTTGGATCTCCTCATGCCAAATGACGTCCAGGATGACCACCTTTGCTTCCAACCAACCATGTTTCCTGCATGTTTTGTTCTATTATGGTGCTTCTTCCAGCACCAGAAGCTGCATCTCACACCCTAGAGACTGACATTCCCAGGGAATAGATACAATTTCAGGTCTGGCCACTATTGTCTGCCCCTTTCTTCTGCATGTAACTACATTGCCTGGCTACATCCCAATGGCATTTTCAAATACTTTCTTACGTCTTTAAAAAAAAAATAGCATTTATTTGTGAATTCACTAGGAGTATAATATTTTACTTTGAAACTAAGAAGATTATGCTTAAGTGATTTGAAATGGGAGAAATAACTAAAAAAAAAATTGCTTAACCAAATCACTACTTTAGTTAAAAAAAAATCCAAAACTAGCTCACAGAGATATTTCAATTTCCCAGTTAGCCATAGAACTGTAAAATTAATTTAAGCCAAACAATTATTTTTGCAGTGCTTGAAGCATTATGAATGATGTTACAGATAGTTGACTCACTTACAGGAAATGGGGTTTTGCCATGCATAAACAGTTTTGAGAACCACATAATTTGGGCTGGATTTAAAATAGAACCCATCAGTTTTGAAGGAGGTATGAATTTGGCAAAGTGCGTTTTTCGAATAGCAACATTCATTCTTCGCATAAAGAGAAATCATGGCTGCACACCAAGTAACTGGTTTTTTTTTTCTTCTTCTTAATTGATGTAAAGAATTCAAATTCTCTCATGGAATTTTCCCTGTGACTTTACTAACTGTTGGTTTGTTAAACTTTTTTCTCTAACACTATTTGAGGGTAAGAATGAGGAGTTCTCGAGGCAAAAGACAAGAAAAATTGCTGCTCCTTTAAGTTCTCTGCAACTTTGCTTGAGTTACATACCCGCTCTGGCTTTCCTTTTCTTTTTCTGTAAAATCAGGGGCTTGAGGATAGTGAGAAGGAAGGAGAGGAAATATCTGCCAAGTCTAACATCAAGATTTAGGAGTCAGGGAACTTGAAATGGAACCGATTCCTTAATGAGCTCTGTTCCTTAAAGGCAGAAAACAAAGCAACCTGGAACTGTTATTAAGATCAGCCACCCCTTCTTTTTATCTAGTCTTAATGTTTCCCTATCTTTCTCTTAAATCTGTTTTTCCTCAACAATGTACCTCATTCCACCTCCCCTCAGAATTCCATCACAGCCACAAAAATATGTATCGTTTTCTTCCCTTTTGGCAAGAGAAGTATCAAGGAAAAAAGTGGTGAATCATAGATTTTTAGAGCTAGCAGGGACTGTGAGGACGACCAAAAAAGTACTGTAAACAAGAGATAAGACATGAAAAAGAGAAAGGAAAGTTTGAACTGGATCTGGTAGGACTGGGAAGAACAGAGGCTCTTTCCACCAGAATAATGTATTGTAAGCTCTTCCTGCAATTTTTGTTCTCCCTCTACCTCACTTAATGCCACATCAAATTATATTAATATCTTTAATTTCATAGACAGGGAAGAAAGCAGGAGCAGTCACATAATGAGAAACCAAAAGAGGTTTCAAAGTTTGCTGCTCTGGAAACTTCTCTGGAAGCTGGCCTAATATGGGGGAAAAAATTGGTGAGCCTTAGGTCAAAAGCCTTGAACTTTGGACTTTGGACTCTGGACCCAGCTTGGCCATTTGTATGAGTTTTCCTGAAACTTTAGCCAAGGCACTTAACCTAATTTCAGTTATTTCTATAAAATAGAGGGAATATAACCTGTTCTTTTCCTCACAGAGTTCTATTAACTTAGATGAGAAAGATTTCTAGGGAGAGTATTTTATAAACTACAAAACACTCTTGCATAAAGTACTTCAATAATTTATTTATCCTGGGGTGGACTTGCCCAGTCCTCACTCAGGTAGCATGATTTTATTTAAAAGACAGTCTTTTCTAGAATTTTCTGCAAGTTCCTAATTAAATGAATGAAAAAAATAACTTCATATATTTATATTACCAGTGTCAGGTTCTTACCACGTAGGAGTTGCTATTTTCATTTCACAATTGAAGCAATAGCACCTAACAAGGTTAAGTCACCTGTCCAAGGTCACAGAGCTCCTAAGTGGCTAAGATATGATTCCAATCTGCCTAATTCCAAAGTCTATGATTCTTCCACTAGAATGCTGTGCGCTATGGTTCCAAGGAATACTGAGACAAATCCCTATGCTGCAATACATACACAGGTCAAATGTGCTTTAGTGATTTGCGACATTTCCCACAGAAAGTTTTTCCATAGCATCTCTAGAGCATGACACTCATTGGATATTCTCTTCTCCCGTCATTTTTACTGATTTATTTGGTGCTGACTCAGATCCTCTATAAGCACTGAGTGGAATCAAATTTGGGAACTGACCAGAACAAAAGGCAGAGACATTTTTTAAAAGATGGGGTAGATTTGAGCAAAATTGTCAAGAAGGTGAGCATGTGTTTACTCTTGCCCAGGGTTCAGTCTGCATCTTTTCTTTTAGTCCTTTTTTCCTTTTGATCTTTCTGTCAGAACTAATTCTCAGGAGGCATCTGTTTTTAATTGTTTATATCTTAGTGGGAAGAAATGTGGTTGTTAAGCAGCCCTGCCCTGGGAATATTCATTATAATTCATTATCTATCATCTAGTGAAATAATTTGTTTCTGGATAGAAGAATATCATGAATCAAAGAAGTGGGACAGGGCTTTGGAGTGGGGGGTGTGTGTGTGTGTGTTTATTTATTTATTGATTTGCTCATTCAATGAGTGCCTTCAAAATGCCAGGTCCTGACAAGACAAAGATGAACAAAATAAACATACTCCTGGTCTTCATAGAGCTTAAAGTCAAGTAAGGAAGGCAATAAATAATCAATTACAAATAAAATGTAATGAATGCTATGACGGAATGTCATGAGAAAATACTGACCTTGCAAATCTACTGTGTGTTTGTGTGTCTATGTGTGATTTTTGGAAAAGAGTGAGCCCTTCAATAGTAGCTTAGGCAATAGCAAAGGGGGAGAGATGAAAGTAACATTTACTGAACAGTAACTTTATTTGCCAAACAAATATCTATTTATTCAGGCATTCAATATAAGTTATTTCAAGGTGTTTAAATAGTTGTATTTATTTTGTGCTTTAAGCTCTCAAGTGTGTTCCACATACATATTGTCAGTCTTCATTATAGCCCTGTAAAGTAGGTATTATCATTCCCAACACAGATGTTAATGACGTGTCTAATAAATGACAAACCAGTTAGTGATACAACCAAGGATTCTGATCCCCAGGTTTGGGCTCTTGCCAGTGTCTGAAGGTCAATTCAATGCCCAAGTATGGCAGACAAGGTAGGGCACTGCACCTAGGACCTCAGGGAGACGGGGCTGAAGCTTAGATGACAGTGAAAGAAGAAATTGGAGTACTTTGCTTACATCAGGGTTTTTCCTTGGGCTGACTCTGAAGGTGGCACCCAGAGAGATCATGCTGTCTCATTCATGGCATAGGAACTGAGGGTTGGAATATATCTATTTACATATGGAAAAAAGAATAATTGCTGGTTGTGGAAGTGAGACCTACTTCTTTTAATAAGCATCCTTTGCTATCAACTGGGAAAATAAATAGAGTTCCTATGAGGACAGTCCTACCAAATTACTATTATTTTCAGTTCTACTAAAAACAAAAATTAAGTTTTCATTCAGGTTTACGAGATTTTTACCTAGCAAGGTAATCAATTTTACATTATATCTGCCTGTCTACTGAGATACCTACATTTGGACTGACTGGGTAATAAAATAATTCTATTTATTATTGAAATCCAGCCATAGCATTGAGAAAAACATATGTCAGGTTTATTTATTTTTCTCTAGGGTCATTTATGAGGCTTATGGGGGCTGTGTGAATCCTTAAAAGAGTGATATAAATTATTTGAGCAGAGAGCAAAGGCATTTCTCATTTGTGCTGACTGAGGGGGAATGAGGCTGAAGGGAGATTTCACTGCTTCTGACTATGAAACTTATCAGTCCCCAAGAAACAGTATCACAAACAACTGGTCACATGGCTCCTTTGTGGACTTGAGTCACTCTTTACCCCTTCCTGGGCAAAAGAAGGAGAATACGAGCCTAAGTGTGGGTTTATTCAACTTACTTCCTGTAGAGGGAGATGCAGTATTTCTTGGCTGATGGAAGTTTTTGGAAAGAACAAGTGCAATCACATTTCCAAGGAGGGAATGTTCACCCTGTTCCTCTGCTATGTCAGCGTGAAAATTTGGTTTTCCCCAGTTTCAGTGAGCAACTTGGAGACCCTTTAATCTCCCTCGTGTCTGACTTATCAATTGCAGCAGAGAAACCTGTAAGGTTTCTCATCCTTGGTGGAGTGAAACAGTTGAAGGGTAAGTTCAGGGATGTTGACAGATAGACTGCCCCTGCTTATTAGCTCACCCCTCACATGATGTGCACATCTGAAACATGCACAGGCTTCCTGAAAGTCTATATAATGACCATAGAGGTGGTCATTTAATGAGGAGCCCTACCCACAGTAGATACATAGTGGATAGAATATTTAATCATAGATAGAAAACACTTCTTTTCCAGAAAGGTTAGCAACTGTATCTGTGAAAAAGAAAAAAGGTACAAAGAGACAATGATTTCTTATTTGTGAAATATCCTGGTAATGATTTTTAAATGAGTCTTTATGGAAAAGTAAAATTTGCTTTCTGTAGATGAAAACAAAAAGATAACACCCTCATGAGTAGCTGCTGCCACTTCATGTAGTAGTTCTCCTTCATTCAAAGTGGACTTGACTACAGGTCAGGACACATGAACTCTAGGCTATTTTCTTCAAAGTGTTCAGATAATGCAACACTGTGACCTTCCTGGCTTGTGCTATAGGCACTATAGCTCAAAGCCAGGAAAGTCTTTCTAAGTTGTAAATGAACTCTTGTTCTCTGACAGGGCTGACATGTTTACATTATTTATGGTTCGCTGTCCACACCCATCACTTAGAAATGGTATAAGTTGGGTTTTCAAACAAACAAACAAAAAGTTGCCAAATGCCTACAAGGAATGAATAAGACCTAGTTCCCCTCCTTCAGGAAGATATAATATTTCATAATAGTGATTTTTTTTTTAAATTAAAATGGGTGTAAATAAGGAGCTATCAGCCCAAAAAGTGAACCCTGGGATCGCTACAAGAGTACAGACAGGGGAGGCTTCAAAGAGGAGGGGGTCTAGCACCAAGGTATCCCATTCCAGTCTCTCCCATCATAGTCCGATCCATTCCATTGCATTCAAGTCAATTTAATTCACTTCATTTTTATTTGATGCAACTCAACCCAACAATCTTTAATTCTAAGAGCTTTCATGTATTTCTATAGAAAGGAGGTTCCCTCTGTGAATATATCTTGGAAGACCAATGAATGACTTGGGTGAGAAAAAGAGGACCTGCGAGAAGCGATCCAACCATTCCACCAACAGCAATGACATCGGAGAACCTCTTTTAGCAGAATAGCACCAGGGAGAATAAGAGGGCTTGGTTTGGGGTAGAAAGCAGAGAGCACAGCCTCAAGCAAAGTATCCTATGGGCATTGAGGAGGATGTAGGAGAAGACTTTAAGATTCCTATATAGACATGATCCCAGAATGCCAAGGGGCCTGCCTGATATTCTTACAGAGAAAGGAGAGAGCGAGACTAACAGAGCTTTTTTTAAAGGGTGTAATTTTCTATACTGGCTGTGCACATTGAGAGTCCTGGAGTGTTCATTGATACTGTTTTACTATAATTTAAAGCTCAGGGAGAAAAAGCATATACAGCAACATGACTTTCCCAAGTTTTGAAGAATGTGGAGTGATTATGATGGGTAATGATGGGAAACTTCATGTAAGTGAAATTGGGTAAATCCCTGAATTTTTACAAGCAGAAGAACTTCCATTTTGATTTCAAATAATAAAGTTGTGTCCTTATTTATGACACATTCAAGTCAATAGGCAAAATAAACTCAAACTTTAAAACCTGTTTTGTTTTTTAAATTCCAATCCAAGTATGGCATACTGCACAACTTACTTTGCTAATTGCACTTTTGTATTCTTAAGTGACGGAAGAGACTGCGATATATCAAACAACAATGGATAGCTAACTTCAGAACTGCATGGAATATATGAATGACTGAACAATACAACAATCTTCTATAACAGCTTAGCAAAAACAGAATCATTGTTTTATTATATCCTTTAACAAGGTATTTGGTTCACATTCTTTTGGAGGTGAGAGTTTATTCTCTACTTTGTTATAAGAAGTGGCATTGTAGGTCATAGACCTTGCTTGTGTCCTTTCTGGACATTGAAAATTACCACTTGTTTTATTACAATTCTTTTACGTTTTTTTAAAAAGTATATTTAAATTCAGATTTTTTTCTCAAGACACAAACTTTGTTCTACACAATGGTATCTTATTAGATCACTAGACTGATCGAAAATTAATATTTATTTTGTTGAATAATATTTACAATTATTGGGAAAAAATATAATATCAAATGCCAGGAGCAAAACCACAATGTAATGTCATATATCTCAACTGATTGGAATTTGGTTTGATTTATAATTAAGAAAACTCCAATAATCCAGAAAGATGCTCAAACCTTTTTTACTGCAAAGGGACCCACCTGACCTGAGAAATAAAAAGCAGTGATGAGATGAGATACTCATTGTTAAAGAATAAACTGCTGTGTTGGAATCTTATTCGTTCCCCTCAGGCTTCTCATTTGAAGACAATAAGCACACAGCATCTGATGAAAGGACTGGGGAGATCTCCATGTACAAGCCAGCTTGCAAAGCAAAATGGGCTGGATAAACTGAAGGGCCGTTTAGACAGGGCTGGATAAGCATGGCTGCACAATACTGTCGTTCACAATTTGAGATTTATGAGAAAGGTGATTCTAAAAGGTCAAGATGATCTCTGCTGGGATAGGACATAAGACCCCATCTGGCCTTGCACGTAGTTAGCTACCTAAGTGGTTGGTTTGGTGGATGTTAGGCTGAGATGTGCTGCCCTAAACAACCTGTCATTCTTTTTTTAGAACTGAAGAAGGTCTTCTGGAATCCCTTATTAAAATTTAACATAATAAACCTGAGAAGCATTACACTGAACTCTCTTGTATGATGTGATACATTAGCATCTCACCCTTTAGTAAGGATTAGCAGGGATAAAATATTAGGACTGGTGGGAAGCCTCCTTAGAGAAACTCCTCTATTTCATGATTTGGTTGGGGCTTTCTGTCCTTTCACATGTGGGTTAAGGCCAGGAATGCACAGTGCCTTTACTCTGCAATCTAATTTTCAGTGACTCAGCTTCGAAGCCAGCCCTGCTGAAGGGGGTCTGGCTGAGTCACGCTCTTTGTTCCTGGACTCAACTACTGCTTTGTCACTTGGGGACAATTTATCTTCAAGCTTTGGGACAGATAAGGTCACTTCCTTCTTAGATTTAAAGCATGGCATTTCAAATGATAACAAAACTTCAACCATTTGGACTCAAATTGAGGGGACTTGACTCTGACACTAATTAGCTGCATGACCACACACAATCTATGAAGCCTCTCAAAACCTCATTTTCTTCCTCAGATCAAAGGGACCAAAGAGATTGCTCTAGGATCATTGCCTTGGATATTAGGTGACACCTGTATCTAGAAAGTAAAACCAGCAACAACTCAATGTGCGTTTGCTATAATTGCTTGCTTATAAATCTTCCCACACTGAGTAGCGTTTTAAATGTTACATTTTAGTTGCTTAGTAAGAGTGAGATATTTATTATCTATTTTTGGCAGAGACAATGGAGACAACTTCTGCAGTAAATGCTAAATTTTAAAATTGCATCCCTGTTTGTAATTTTGAAGTTTTAAAGCATCCCAACCATTGAAACAAGACTGATTGACTAATAGCTATAAATTGTTTGTAGTTAGTTACTATATATTTAGAGAAATTTTCATTTCCCAGAATCTAAAGATGCTTCAGGTAGGTGACCAGATGGTTAGTAGCAAAGATAGGCTGGATATTAGTTTGTTGCAAAGAGAAGATACAGATTTCCTACAGCAAAGGGACTGGGATTTTCCTATAATAAAGAGACTACATGTAAAGTATAGATATATTTTCATGATCATGTTACAAGTAGTAAAAAGTGTTTTCCCTGATACATAGAAAAATATCACAGTCATATTTTAGGCTATAGCTACATTTTCCCTAGAGTAATTTTGTCAGTACACAAGGCTTTAAAAGGTTGAAAATCACTCCAAACTACTACCTTGTTATCCTTGTTCTAGTTGCTAAGTATAATGTTAATAGGATTAATATGCCTGTGTTTAAACAAGCAAAGAAAAATACCTAGTGAACCTTTCAGTGCTGACCTAAAATACTTTTATTATAATAATATAGAAAACATCTAAAGACATAAAATTCAGGATTAATTTCAAATGTCCACAATTCTTAACACACTTGCAACCAAAATGCATTTATAAGTTTAATATAAACAAAACAAAACAAAAAACCCACACAATCAAAATCAGTATCAGTAATTAATTATGATGGTTGGTGTTGCCTTGCTGAAAAACACCAGCAATGAAAATAGGGCACTAATGTCTCAATAAAGCTGTCATTAAAAGTAAAGACTAGCACACTGTCCACCTGATGCAGATTCCTTTGCGGTATCACACACATACAGGTGCACAACCTGTCCTTTGAAACCACTGGGTCAAGATCTATTTTAGAATTCAAAGTATTTCAGATTTTAGAAAGAGACAGTACCCAATAATCAAGCATATTACCATCTCTGCATAATAATATATGAATACATACATATTCACAGTAAAAGATATAAATAAAAATTATAAGTGACCTCATGTCTATACAGGTCAAGTTTGCTAACAAATGAGTCAAAAGCACTTATTTAATTTTTTTTTTTTTTTTTTGGCTTTCAGAACTTACTGTATTTAGAATTGTGGAAACATGTCTATAGGCCTCTACTATGCTGTGTGATGATTTACTTTACATTCTGTAAAACCTTCCTTCACAAAGCACAATGTGAAATTTCTTGGTTTTCATGGGATGAAAACATCATACATGTATTAAGTCAATTTCCATTGTTTTTATATTAGCACGTTCAATAAGGTCAAAATAATTCTTGCAGAGTATCTGCTTATCCTCAAGAATATGTCCTTGAACTTCCAAGAGACTTAGACCCTAGTTTGAGAAATGAACGAAGATCTAATACACTTTGGAGCCAAGAATTTGTACCTCAGATACCACCCAAAGTGGTTTAGCTCTTGAAATAACCAAAAAGGGCTTGTTATAAAACGGTGAGAGTTGGTCTTGTGACCTAAATCCTAGAGCTATGGTAAGAATGGAGGTATTTAGAAACTACCACATGCTAGAACCCATCCTTTGGTTTTTACATACATTACCTCATGAGGAAACTATGATAGCTGAGGAATCTAGATCTTATGGTCACATAGTATGATACCTCAGAGCCACTACATTTTGCAGTGTTTGTGAACTAACACATGCTATTGAAAAATTAAGCTTTTACCCACCAATACTGCTTCCAATTTGCTCCATATAGAAAGAAAAAAGCAATGGGATGAGCACAGGGCCTAGGTTTTGCCCTAATTTATGTCATTTTAATTTTTTTTTTTTTTTGCGGTACGCGGGCCTCTCACTGTTGTGGCCTCTCCTGTTGCGGAGCACAGTCTCCGGACGCACAGGCTCAGAGGCCATGGAACACGGGCCCAGCCACTCCGCGGCATGTGGGATCTTCCTGGACTGGGGCACGAACCTGTGTCCCCTGCATCGGCAGGCAGACTCTCAACCACTGTGCCACCAGGGAAGCCCCATTTTAATTTTTTGTTTAGCTCTGGGCAAGTTACTTTCCCTAATTCATCTCCAGCTGCTTAATCTGTTAAACAAGGGTTCTAACTGTCTCACTGAGTGTTGTAGAATTTACTGAGAATACGGATGTCAATGAAAGTGTTTGTGGAAAAAAAGACGTGAGAATCTGAGAGAATACTTATCAACCACCACACTTCTGGGCACCAGCAAAGACTAGGCTGGCCTGTGCTGTAGTGCTCCAGACGGTGACTTTTAGGTGTTGGGAGCGGGCTTTTTCCTTGTTCTTTCCCTTCTCAATTTACTCCTCTCAACCAGCAGATTTAAAAGTGACCAATTTGGAAACATAAATGTGATAACTTTGAAGGCTGTATGTTTCTTGATTTCTGTTTTCTGAACATGTTTGCATTGTTTTTGTGCTTATATCTTACCATTGGTAGATTGTAAACTCTTTCGGTCAGGATCACTTTACTCTGTTGTTTTTTTTTTTTAATTTAACATCTTTATTGGAGCATAATTGCTTTACAATGGTGTGTTAATTTCTGCTGTATAACAAAGTGAATCAGCTATACGTACACATATATCCCTATATCTCCTCCCTCTTGCGTCTCCCTCCCACCCTCCCTATCCCACCCCTCTAGGTGGTCACAAAGCATGAGCTGATTTCCCTGTGCTATGTGGCTGCTTCCCACTAGCTATCTATTTTACATTTGGTAGTGCGTATATGTCAATGCCACTCTCTCACTTCATCCCAGTTTACCCTTCCCCCTCCCTGTGTCCTCAAGCCCATTCTCTATGTCTGCATCTTTATTCCTGTCCTGCCCCTAGGTTCATCAGAACCGTTTTGTTTTTTGTTTTTTTTTAGATTCCATATAGGATCTGTTTATTCTTAACTATATCTCTCACAGTCTCACTCCTGACCCATGAGTAGCAAATTTCTTTTCATAAAGCAACAGTTGAGGAATTGTCTCTGTTTAATAAAATATAAGAAAATGTAGCATATAAAACATTTAAAAGTGTAGTATATCTAAAAACCCACTTTTTCCAAACTTGGATACATCTAATCACGTTTAGATTTTTATTCTAATAATTCAGATTTGGGGAGAAAATGAAATTTGAATTCAGTTTTTGATAATGATTAGTAATTTCTAAAATATCCTCTAATATATGACTGAATAATAGTCTTTAGTGTAAATGGGCACAACTGGATAAATGACTACATAAAAAAGAAGTGGGTGGGTTTCCCTGGTGGCGCAGTGGTTGAGGGTCTGCCTGCCAATGCAGGGGACATGGGTTTGTGCCCCAGTCCGGGAAGATCCCACATGTCGTGGAGCGGCTGGGCCTGTGAGCCATGGCCGCGGAGCCTGCGCGTCCGGAGCCTGTGCTCCGCAACGGGAGAGGCCACAGCAGTGAGAGGCCTGCGTACCACAAAAAAAAAAAAAAAAAAAAAAAAAAAGAACTGGGTAAAAGATTAAATATTGCACAGTTTGCTGTGACATATCTTGTTGATCCAAACTTAGAGCAAGAATTTTCAGGAACACTGTTAGATTAGTATTAAACAGGTTAGAAATGTGTTGGAATTGATCATGTTGGCAAGTCTTATGTATACTTTTTTTTTTTAAAGGAAGGAATTGTATGTATTATAGAGAAATGCAACAAGTGTGTGACTTCATAAAGCCATAGAAAGATTTTTCCAGAATCTCAGAATATTTAAAACAGTTTATCAGATGTAAAATAGACTTTTACACAATAAAAGGCTTTTATTTAAATAAAAATTTAAACTCACAGGATTTTCTTCTTATGTATTCATGTTTGGGTTACTATTAATATACCAAAGTATTGTTCCTTTTTTAAATTTGATGATTGTGATAGATTGCAAAATATGACCCTAAATTCCTCCTGTCCTTATTACAAGGTGATGCTCCGCTCACCAAAGGGTAGAGTCCCTTTCCTACCTCACCCCCTTGAATCAACTTGCTTTGATAAATAGAATGTGGAGGAGTTGACACTGTGCAAATTTTGAGATGAGACCTCAAAAGGCCTCATAGCTTCTCTTCTGTCCTTCTGGAACTCTGAGAGCACCAGGCTCTGAAGAAGCTTGGAAGAGGAGCCACATGGAAAGAAAGAGCCAGCGCCCCCAGCCATTCTACCATCTCACCACAGGCCTCAAACCTAAAGCCATCCTAGATGTCCCACCCCCAGTCAACTGATCTGATCGTGAGTAATGCCAGGCAAGTCCAGCCAAAAAACTGCCCAGCTAAGCTGATTTCAAGTTGCAGAATTATGAGCAAACAAATGATTTTTCCTTTAAGCCACTAAATTTCAGATGGTTTGAAATGCCTAAATAACTGATGAAGTGAATAGCTAATGTATTGATAATGGTATGTTCTCTGTTTTCATTTTCCTCCTAAAAATAGAAAGTTGGGTTTTGAAATCAATATGAGTTGTAAGTTAATTTGAAATTAGAAATAGAATGATGTATATGGATTTCTTAATACAAATAATTTTCACCATGTCATAAAATCCTATTAAAATTTAAAAATGAAAATAATAAACAGTTGTATCAACTTAATTTATCGCCATCTATATTATACCTAGATGACTTTATAGATGAAGTTGATACACATGTATTTGTATTTGCACATACTCCCATCATTATGATGAGCAAAATTTAGTCCAATTTAAAACCTGATTAATACATTATACATACACTTTTTTTCTTTCCCATGGAAAGAATAGCTTCATGTCCTTTCATCTCAAATTCTACTGCTTAAATGTTACTTGTAAGCAAAGCTTTTGGTTGGTGTTAAATGAATCCATGTACATGAATCCTGTCATGGTGTGGCTGAAATTTTTTTGCCTGTAATCTATGCATTTAATTTTATGCTTGTTTATTATGCTATTTACTTCATATTTATGAGTGATCTGCCAGTCCCATTAGGGAAACTTGCATAAGCTTCATCAAACACTTGGACTACATTTGGTTTCCAGTTGGAAAATATTTTAAGGTCCAGATTTTTTTCTGGGAAACTGTCGTGGAGATGTTAGACCCAAACAAAACTTTTAGAATATAGTGTAATAAGTTTTTCTTTAAAATAAGGGTTTACCTCCTGCATTCTGTATGACATGCACTTACAATAACTTCTCCCATCTATCACAAGCTTGTGGTGAAAGAACAAATACAGAATCAATTTTATTGTGGAGCCTTTGTCTTTATAGCATTTAGACATTTTTGTTTTAATGTAAGATAGCAGAAGCAGCAGCAATACACTTTTATTTTTAGTTAAACACATATATGCTGTGTCATCCATACACTCTGTGTGTTCTTGTGACTCTATTTTGGTTTATATAGTTTCTTTTTCCAGCTTTGTTCAGAGAAGACATTATCATGTCTTTGCTGATAAACAGCAAATAAAAAAGTATATCCCTTTTTGCACTGTAGTGATTGGCAATAACTTTGGAGTGTTCAAACATTTGCTTCTTACAACAATATATGTTACCTTTCATTTGCCTTGCCTTTGTTATCCATAAGATGCCAAATTCATTTAGCTATGTCTTTGTTTTTTCATACCCTAAGAACACATGATGAGTCAGTACACATAACTATATAGGCTAGTACAGCAGAGATATACAGAAGTTCTGCTGAATCTACCAAAAAGAACATTTTCCAGGAAGCAGCTTTACATCTGTAATTGCTGCCAAGACAAGGAAACCAGTCCTACTACTGAATAGCAACAAAGGTGCCACTGGCAAACCATCCCTTCTCCCTCCCACTGCTACTGCTCTGAACGAGCTATTAAAAGACCATGGAATATAGACAAGGGAAGCACTGTCACATAAGTAACACATGAAAAGAAGCATCGGTAATGACGACCCAATTCCTCACATTCTCACTTCTGAATATTACCCAAATTATGACACCTGGAGGAAAAGTTAGGAAAAAATTAAGAAACAGCACAAATCTAAATTTAGCCATTTTCCTGAAATCAAAGACAATATATTTTTATGGTATCTTTACCCAGTAAGAAACCTCTGTTTGTTATAGATCCTGGTAGCTTCCTTGTCATATTTAATGTGAAGCAGATCTAAATATTTATGAATTTGTTACTATTCACTGACTGAATAATTAATATGTTATTAGTAGTAGTGTGTTACTATTACTATGGTCTTTTCCATACATCCCCCCCACCAAAAGCAAAAGTTGGGTATTTGTCAGATTGAGATATATGTAATAAAATTATGAACCTCTTGTTGAAGTCAAAGTTGGCTTTCTTAATTCATTATTTATTTGAAACATTCTAGATTCATTTATCCAAGAATGATGATGCATCGTCGGTTAACCTGTTTATCCTCTTGCCTCTCCTTTCATGGGATCAATGGCAAGTATAATCCCAAACCTGCACTGCTATAGTCAGGAACTAAAACTTGCCTAACCAGGACCCACGGAATAGGCCTTGCGATTTTTCTGAAACCCTCTCTCACCCCAACCACATTTTCATGAGTAGATGATATGGAGTTAATTTGCCTCCGTAAATGTGGTCTGAGTTCTTCACATTTGAACCTGTACTAAAGATTTCATTCCTGTTTACCTCACAAGGCTGATGTAGAAATAACTGAAACAAGACTTCTGGGTGGAGAGTAGCAATGTAGCCATCGTGCCCTCGAACCTTCTGGGCTAAACAACCCCCAATGGAGGCCATAAACTACATGAATCAGGAGAGCGGTGGGGAGGGTCCAAAAAGCTGGCCTCGTTATTTATAGAACAAAACTCCACTTCTGAAGAAGGTGGTCTTTTCGATGTTTATCAAGAGAATAGAATATTCTTCTTAGTAGCATGATCTTAGGATTCAGAGAGGTGAGTGTGTGTGTGTATGTGTGTGTGTGCACGCACACGCTTGTGACATGCATCATCAGGATTGGTGAATTTCAGTCATACAAGTAGAACAAGTAGGAAAGTTCCAAATCTGACATTTTAAAGAAGCAGATTCAGAATAATGTTTTTAGCACTGAGGTTTCAAATTGCATTTTGTCGAGCATGAAATTTCCTATGGATATATGTCTCAAGCATAATCACAGGGTGTGTAGAGGAGACCTAAAGCATGGCTCATCTTCATTTTCCAGCAGAGCAGCTCTCCTCTTATGTATTTTACATACTGGGAGCTGGGGTCCCACATAGGATTCTGTGTGAGGAATGATTCCAGTGATAAAGTAAGTTTTAAAACCATGGATTTAACATAAGAGGAAACTATTTTCAGATTTCATATGTGGGTGGCTTTCGATACAAAAGATAACTATAAAGATGATTTATGAAGTACCATTACTGTTATTACCTCTAGTATTTACTGTGGTATATCCATGGGCACACATAATCCATTAAACATGCAGTATGTTATTAAAGTATTTGTACGTGTAGGTAAGAACAGATACATTGAGGAACGAATGAAGGGAAAAAATGCAAAATGAAGAAAACCACGCATGTGATGTGGAAAGCTAGATTAACTTATTCAATGCAGAAGACATTAGTTAAGTGACAAAATCTGAATATGTAGCTTTGGATGGAACTTGAGAGTAGAGGAGGGAAAGGAGACATTCAATTATGAAACACCAATGCAACTGGAGAAAATGGACTTTAGAGTCTTTTATGTAGAAATACACTTGAAGATAGTTTTGTCCCACTAAAATGAAAGCAACTTTGGAAGTTCCCAACCACAGCATGTCAGGAAAGAAGATGTCTTGTACTAGGCATTTATCCTACTGCATTTCAGTGGGTGGAGAGCTGCACCTCCTGAAGTTCTGGCAAATGCAACAGCTGGGGAGAGGAAAGAGTGAGTGCAAATATTTTTAAAGCTGCAATGGGAGACAAAAACAGAAAAAGCCTTTGAGATTCACATTTTAGCTCCAACATAGGGAAGAGACTAGAGTTATTGGAATCTTAATGAATCAATGCCTAATCTGAAGTGGACTGGAAGATTGACAAGGAAGGGGACTTAGGTCCAGGAAAATAGCAAAGGAAGACAAGTGAAAGGCTATGTTCTCTAGTCTTCCTCATGCTCAAGGCAAACACTAAGAGTCTATTCTTTTCCTATCACCCAAATTACCAGCACAAAGGTCTCTGTCCAGTCTATCAGCAGCAAGTCTTTAGGTTATATTTCCAAAATATGTACTAAATCCATCCATCAATCCCCATTTCAACCATCATTACTCTAGTGACTACCTCTGTAGCCTGGATGACTATGTAGCCCCACTTCTACTCTTCCTTCCGTTAGCCTACTTTCCTTGCACATCTGCCAGAATAATTTTTAAAGTATGTACTTCAGAGCATGTCTTTAAAGTCCTCCAATGGCTTCCCAATAAACCAAGAATCAAATTCAAATTCCTGACCCCAGCCCATAAGGACCACGATCTGGCCCTTGCCTACTATCTGACCTCACCTTAACCACTCTCATCGCCACTCACTATTTTGGCCACAATCAACTTTCTGTTCCTGGAACATGTCCAACCTCAATTTCCACCAAGGGACATTTACTGGTCCCTCTCCTTTGAATGCATTTCCTCAGCTCTTCAATAGCTGGCTCCACCTCCACCTTCAATGCTCGGTTAGATTTACACCTTCTCAGGAAGATCTTTTTGAACAACCAAACCCACCTTCCTCAACAAGGTTATTTTCTTTGTACATTATCCAATTTATTATCCACATCACATTATCTGAAATTATGCATTTCTTTTATTATTATTTATGGTCTGTATCTCACACCAGAATGTAATTTCCCCACAGCAAGGATTCTCTTTCACATGTGTCTCTGCAGACCATATATCTGTGTCCAGCATATTACAAGCATATAACAAGAGCTCAATAATTATTTATTTTAAAAAATAATCTCTAGTCACTTCTGTTTCTATTTCAGAAGTCCACCTTTACAAAAGTGATTCTTCTCCAGAATTAAACAGCTACATATATATTGTGGAAGACATAGAAAGCAAAATAAAAACCACATATGGCATGAAAAGAAATGGCCAGTCTTCATAGTGGCTGCAATTAACGTGCAGGTTAGCTTTCATAAGTGGCTGAACAACTAAATCTCAGTATGTCATCAACTGACTTAGGTCGCATAGTTTTGTCATGCCACTGTGTCAAAAATGGGTAACTGTAGGTATTTGACTGTTATATAAAGTCTACAGAATATTTTTCTATCGTTAAAATTTTAATTGTGGTTGGAACATTTTTTCATATTACAGAAGTGGTGAAGAATTTTTCTTTTCTTTTTTTTTTTTTTTTGGGCTGGGGCCACCCTCAGTGAGCCCCTACAGGGGAGAGACCTCTCTTCTGAGTGGATGCCGCACCTCTCCTGCTGCTGCCTGAATGGGGAAGGCACGCATGCGGCACAGAAGATGAGCATCAGAATTTCTCTCTGGTAAATACGAGCGTCAAGTCCTCCCAATCTGAAGGCTCAAGTATGAAGTGTGAGGTAGCAGACTGGCAGTGGAGAGACAGGACCTGGGATTATGTGGACCTGGATTGGAGTCCTGGCTCCATGCCCTGTGACCTGCGCGTGACCCTAACAAATCACTTCCTCTCTCATTCTGCATTTCCGATTTGTAAAATGGGAAGGAGTGGGGAGGCTCATGTTATATCTCTAAGTACGGTGCAACAAAGGAACACAGTTTTGGATATAGAAGACATCGTTCTTTTTTTTTCTTATTAGTCATCAGTTTAATACATATCAGTGTACACATGTCAATGCCAATCGCCCAATTCATCACCCCCCACCCCCACCCCCCCGGCCGCTTTCCCCCCTTGGTGTCCATACGTTTGTTCTCTACATCTGTGTCTCAATTTCTGCCCTGCAAACCGGTTCACCTGTACCATTTTTCTAGGTTCCACATACATGCATTAATATACGATATTTGTTTTTCTCTTTCTGACTTACTTCACTCTGTATGACAGTCTCTAGATCCATCCATGTCTCAATAAATGACCCAATTTCGTGCCTTTAAATGGCTGAGTAATATTCCATTGTATATCTATGTACCACATCTTCTTTATCCATTTATCTGTCGATGGGTATTTAGGTTGCTTCCATGACATGGCTATTGTAAAGAGTGCTGCAATGAACATTGGGGTGCATGTGTCTTTCTGAATTATGGTTTTCTCTGGGTATATGACCAGTAGTGGGATTGCTGGATCATGTGGTAATTCTATTTTTAGATTTTTAAGGAACCTCCATACTGTTCTCCATAGTGGCTGTGTCAATTTACATTGCCACCAACAGTGCAAGAGGGTTCCCTTTTCTCCACACCCTCTCCGGCATTTATTGTTTGTAGATTTTCTGATGATGCCCATTGTAACTGGTGTGAGGCGATACCTCATTGTAGTTTTGATTTGCATTTCTGTAATAATTAGTGATGTTGAGCAGCTTTTCATGTGCTTCTTGGCCATCTGTATTTCTTCTTTGGAGAAATGTCTGTTTAGGTCTTCTGCCTATTTTTGGATTGGGTTGTTTGTTCTTTTAATATCAAGCTGCATGAACTGTTTATATATTTTGGAGATTAATCCTTTGTCCATTGATTCGTTTGCAAATATTTTCTCCCATTCTGAGGGTTGTCTTTTCATCTTGTTTATGGTTTCCTTTGCTGTGCAAAAGCTTTGAAGTTTCATTAGGTCCCATTTGTTTATTTTTGTTTTTCTTTCCATTACTTTAGGAGGTGGATCAAAAAAGATCTTGCTGTGATTTATGTCAAAGAGTGTTCTTCCTATGCTTTCCTTTAAGAGCTTTATAGTGTCCAGTCTTACATTTAGGTCTCTACTCCATTTTGAGTTTATTTTTGTGTATGGTGTTAGGGAGTGTTCTAATTTCATTCTTTTACATGTAGCTGTCCAATTTTCCCAGCACCACTTATGGAAGGGCTGTCTTTTCTCCATTGTATATCCTTGCCTCCTTTGTCATAGATTAGTTGACCATAGGTGCGTAGGTTTATCTCTGGGCTTTCTATCTGTTCCATTGATCGATGTTTCTGTTTTTGTGCCAGTACCATATTGTCTTGATTACTGTAGCTTTGTAGTGTAGTCTGAAGTCAGGGAGTCTGATTCCTCCAGCTCCGTTTTTTTCCCTCAAGACTGCTTTGGCTATTTGGGGACTTTTGTGTCTCCATACAAATTTTAAGATTTTTTGTTCTAGTTCTGTAAAAAATGCCATTGGTAATTTGATAGGGATTGCATTGAATCTGTAGATTGCTTTGGGTAGTATAATCATTTTCACAATATTGATACTTCCAATCCAAGAACGTGGTATATCTCTCCATCTGTTGGTATCATCTTTAATTTCTTTCATCAGTGTCTTATAGTTTTCTGCATACAGGTCTTTTGTCTCCCTAGGTAGGTTTATTACTAGGTATTTTATACTTTTTGTTGCAATGGTAAATGGGAGTGTTTTCATAATTTTTCTTACAGATTTTCCATCATTAGTGTATAGGAATGCAAGAGATTTCTGTGCATTAATTTTGTATCCTGCAACTTTACCAAATTCATAATTAGCTCTAGTAGTTTTCTGGTGGCATCTTTAGGATTCTTTATGTATAGTATCATGTCATCTGCAAATAGTGACAGTTTTACTTCTTCTTTTCCAATTTGTATTTCTTTTTCTTCTCTGATTGCCGAGGACAGGACTTCCAAAACTATGTTGAATAATAGTGGCAAGAGTGGACATCCTTGTGTTGTTCCTGATCTTAGAGGAAATGCTTTCAGTTTTTCACCAGTTAGAATGATGTTTGCTGTGGGTTTGTCATATATGGCCTTTATTATGTTTAGGTAGGTTCCCTCTGTGCCCACTTTCTAGAGAGTTTTTATCATAAACGGGTGTTGAATTTTGTCAAAAGCTTTTTCTGCATCTATTGAGATGATCATATGGTTTTTATTCTTCAATTTGTTAATATGGTGTATCACATTGATTGATTTGCGTATACTGAAGAATCCTTGCATCCCTGGGATAAATCCCACTTGATCATGGTGTATGATCATTTTAATGTGTTGTGGGATTCTGTCTGCTAGCATTTTGTTGAGGATTTTTGCATCTGTGTTCATCAGTGATATTGGTCTGCAATTTTCTTTTTTTGTAGTATCTTTGTCTGGTTTTGGTATCAGGGTGATGGTGGCCTCATAGAATGAGTTTGGGAGTGTTCCTTCTCTGCAAATTTTTGGAAGAGCTTGAGAAGGATGAGTGTTAGCTCTTCTCTAAATGTTTGATAGAATTCACCTGTGAAGCCATCTGGTCCTGGAGTTTTGTTTGTTGGAAGATTTTTAATCACAGGTTCAATTTCATTACTTGTGATTGGTCTGTTCATATTTTCTCTTTCTTCCTGGTTCAGTCTTGGAAGGTTATACCTTTCTAAGAATTTGTCCATTTCTTCCAGGTTGTCCATTTTATTGGCATAGAGTTGCCTGTAGTAGTGTCTTAGGATGCTTTGTATTTTTGCGGTGTCTGTTGTAACTTCTCCTTTTTCATTTCTAATTTTATTGATTTGAGTCTTCTCCCTCTTTTTCTTGATGAGTCTGGCTAATGGTTTGTCAATTTTGTTCATCTTCTCAAAGAACCAGCTTTTAGTTTTATTGATCTTTGCTATCGTTTTTCTTGTTTCTATTTCATTTATTTCTGCTCTGATTTTTACGATTTCTTTCCTTCTGCTAACTTTGGGTTTGTTCTTCTTTCTCTAGTTCCCTTAGGTGTAAGGTTAGATTGTTTATTTGAGATTTTTCTTGTTTCTTGAGGCAGGCTTGTATAGCTATAAACTTCCATCTTAGAACTGCTTTTGCTGCATCCCATAGGTTTTGGATCATCATGTTTTCATTGTTATTTGTCTCTAGGTATTTTTTGATTTGATTTCTTCAGTGATCTCTTGGTTATTTAGTAACATATTGTTTAGCCTCCATGTATTTGTTTTTTTTATGTTTTTCCCCCTGTAATTCACTTCTAATCTCATAGCGTTGTGGTCAGAAAAGATGCTTGATATGATTTCAGTTTTTCTTAAATTTACTGAGGCTTGATTTGTGACCCAAGATGTGATCTATCCTGGAGAATGTTCCACGCACACTTGAGAAGAAAATGTGATCTGCTGTTTTTGGATGGAATGTCCTATAAATATCAATTAAATCTATCTGGTCTATTGTGTCATTTAAAGCTTCTGTTTCCTTATTTATTTTCATTTTGGATGATCTGTCCATTGGTGTAAGTGAGGTGTTAAAGTCCCCCACTATGACTGTGTTACTGTCGATTTCCTCTTTTATAGCTGTTAGCAGTTGCCTTATGGATTGATGTGCTCCTATGTTGGGTACATATATATTTATAATTGTTATATCTTCTTCTTGGATTGATCCCTTGATCATTATGTAGTGTCCTTCCTTGTCTCTTGTAACATTCTTTCTTTTAGAGTCTATTTTATCTGATATGAGTATTGCTACTCCAGCTTTCTTTTGATTTCCATTTGCATGGAATATCTTTTTCCATTCCCTCACTTTCAGTGTGTATGTGTCCCTAGGTCTGAAGTGGGTCTCTTGTAGACAGCATATATATGGGTCTTGTTTTTGTATCCATTCAGCAAGCCTGTGTCTTTTGGTTGGAGTATTTAATCCATTCACATTTAAGGTAATTATCAATATGTATGTTCCTATGACCATTTTCTTAATTGTTTTGGGTTTGTTTTTGTAGGTCCTTTTCTTCTCTTTCCTTCTCTTCACTTAGAGAAGTTCCTTTAGCATTTGTTGTAGAGCTGGTTTGGTGGTGCTGAATTCTCTTAGCTTTTGCTTGTCTGTAAAGCTTTTGATTTTTCCATCGAATCTGAATGAGATCCTTGCCGGGTAGATTAATCTTGGTTGTAGGTTCTTCGCTTTCATCACTTTAAGTATATCATGCCACTCCCTTCTGACTTGTAGAGTTTCTGCTGAGAAATCATCTTTTAACCTTATGGGAGTTCCCTTGTATGTTATTTGTCGTTTCTTCCTTGCTGCTTTCAATGATTTTTCTTTGTCTTTAATTTTTGCCAATTTGATTACTATGTGTCTCGGCGTGTTTCTCCTTGGGTTTATCCTGTATGGGACCCACTGTGATTCTTGGACTTGGGTGGCTATTTCCTTTCCCATGTTAGGGAAGTTTTCGACTATAATCTCTTCAAATATTTTCTCACGTCCTTTCTCTCTCTCTTCTCCTTCGGGATGCCTATAATGCGAATGTTGTTGCATTTAATGTTGTCCCAGAGGTCTCTCAGGCTGTCTTCATTTCTTTTCACTCTTTTTTCTTTATTCTGTTCCACAGCAGTTAATTCCACCATTCTGTCTCCCAGGGTACTTATCCGTTCTTCTGCCTCAGTTATTCTGCTATTGATTCCTTCTAGTGTTGTTTCCATTTCAGTTATTGTATTAACTGTATTTCATTCAGTTATTGTATTCATCTGTTTGTTTGTTCTTTAATTCTTCTAGGTCTTTGTTAAACATTTCTTGTGTCTTCTCGATCTTTGCCTCCATTCTTTTTCCAAGGTCCTGGATCATTCAGAATTCTGAATTCTTTTTCTGGAAGGTTGCCTATCTCCACTTCATTTAGTTGTTTTTCTGGGGTTTTATCTTGTTCCTTCATCTGGTACATAGTCCTCTGCCTTTTCATCTTGTCTATCTTTCTGTGAATGTGGTTTTTGTCCCACAGCCTGCAGGCTTGTAGTTCTTGCTTCTGCTGTCTGCTCTCTGGTGGATGAGGCTATCTAAGAGGCTTGTGCAAGTTTCCTGATGCGAGGGACTGGTGGTGGGTAGAGCTGACTGTTATTTTCATTTTTGAAATCTAAACCCTCAGTTTTAATAGTTTCTTTTTTCCTCAGTTGTGAATCAACACACCTGTTATGACTGTTAGTGCCCCTTTCTCTTCCTTTCACAGATTACATTCCTAGTTTCAGTGTTCTAAGGGAGCTGTTTACATACAACAGTTAATACACTTTTTGAGAAACCTATTGAAGATTTGTGAATGTTGAGGTAATGGGGAAAGTCCCATGCAGAATCAATGGATTTTAGTCCATTTTCAGTTTTTCCTTATAGTAGACTGATGGAAAGAGAGAGAAAAAGAGAGAGAGAGAGAGAGAGAGAGAGAGAGAGAGAGAGAAGGCATCTTATCCTTTTCCCTTTAACAAAAACACTGACAAAGAAACGGTTAAGAAGAGTGTGTGAGGTTGGTGGGGTGATTCAAGTCTCCCACAGCTGAAAGGTTACTTAATTCAGAGTTGTGCTGAGCTTCCTGATCTATTCCTAGTCTCCTGATAGACAAAGGTTTCACCCACAATCTGCAGTCAGCACTAGAGTTATATTAAGGTGACGAGGTTAATGCGTTCATAAGTACATCAGCAAGGAAAGCAGTAGAAACCATCAGAGGCAGAGAGGACATCATTAAGTATTGGAGAGTCCAGCCTAATAAATATAGTCCCCAGGCATGTGTGTGGGGAGAATGGAAAAAACAGTGAGCATCCTCATTTTATCAGGTTTTCTCTGTGACCCTTCTTTCCACAAAAATCTAGTGTGCTTTGGGAAAATGGCCTCTTGGCTAAAGACAATGGGCTGGCTTAGAAATTTAACAGCCAGAACAGATATCAAGACTTAGATGATCTGGCTCAACAGAACCAGACGAAAGTTGCAAAAGTTGGCTGCAGCTAATGCTTACAATCTCTCCCTGCAGTGACCCTCAGAGCCTTTATTTACTTACGGGAGAATTTAACACGACTTTATTTGTGTATCTCTGTTACTATAATGATGTTTATATATGTGTATATATATATATATATATAAAATTTTTATTTTGTGACTCCTATTAATTGACCTTACTGGCAAAGATTTTTTGTCAATTTTTTTATCTTCTGTTGAGCCAGTCAAGTTTACAAATGGAAAAACTTCTTTCTTCTTGATTTCAAAATATCGCTGTGTTTTTGACATCACGTCAACTAATTCTACATAAGAAGCATATCACAGCATTTTGGAAATTAAATGAGTATCTGTATTCCATTTCTATTTTCTAGGTTTAAATATATTCCATTTTATCCAAATCATTTAATTTACTAATAATCAACCACTTCAGTTACTTTTAAAGGAACTATACTATTAATAGCCCTGTAAAAGGCCAAACAGTAAATATTCTAAGTTTTGTGGGCCACCTAAGATCTCTGTCACTGCATAATCTTTTTATAAAATAATCCTTTAAAAACGTAAAAATCATTCTTAGTTCTAGGGTCATGTAGAAAAGAGGCTGCAGACTGAATTTGGCCCATGGACCTTAATTTGCTGACCCTTGACATAATTAATGGAAATTATATTTTAAAATTTGCTTTGCTATAACCAAATAGCTTTGCTTTTCCCCCACAGTATAATGGGGATAATAATGTAGGCAGACAGAATTGCTAGGTATTCTGTAATATGGGAGAGATGGCTCACTTCGAGAGTAGGGTTGTTAAACATTTCTAAATGCTCACAGTAATGTAGTCAATCTTAGTCTAGCCTAGTAAAATCTTAGAAAAAATGTGACCCAATTTAGCACTGGTAGCAAAATTTTTTTTGTTTCCAGAAAAGGCACCTATGTAATTCTGAAATGTCATCTTCAATACTGTTCTTCGTTGAAGTTGGAGTAGGTTGGGCAGGTATAAGACTTGTCGCTTCTCACCTGTGATAATATGATTTTCCACTCTTTTTTCCTGATTTCTAGCCAAATCTTCATTCTTGATAACTAACAACAACAGTAATAGGGCTGTGTGCCTATTTGACGTTTTTCAGCTTGCAGAGTTCTCATTTCTAAATGAAAATAAAGCTGATTTCTCTGTGTTTTTTCATTTCTAATAATACTTGTCAAAGATTCAATCTCATAACCAAGGAGAGATAGCTGAATCAAATTATCTTCAATACATGCCAATGTATGTGTTTATTGACTCAAAATATCCAAGGACAAGCACTCGGATATTGCGCATTTTCATTCAAATATTGCGTACGCTCATTCTAGTGTTATCTTTCCTGTCTTGCACTTTCACTGGCTAATCTTACCTATGAAGGATGAGGAAAGGACTATGGCCTTAGCAGAATCATGTTGAGCAGGAGTCTTGTCTTCCATGACCTTTTGGAATCTGGTCTTCTCTCATTTGGTGGCAGTTTTCTCTGGTTGTATAGCATTCATCTACTTTATCATATTCCAAATTAGACTTGTAATTTGCAAAAGCCTTGAGAATTCAGGGTGGGAGGGAGCACATCCCTATCATTGTCTTTCAGAAGGTTCTAGCTTAACTCACAGATATGCTAGTTAATAACCAGTGAATAGTCCTCTCGGAACCACAGGCTTCATGCAGTTGCTTCAGCCACATTTAATCTTTGTCAATCTCTCTCTCTCATACCCCATTCCTTCTCAACCCAAGCAAGGTTTCTCACTGAGGGTGGACACTGAAATGGGGACAAGGGAAAGGGAATGTAGCCCAACCAAATCAACATTTTAGAAAATCCATTTTTTCCTATTATTGGAAATGGAAATATTTTCAGATATTCCTTGAATCAGATATGTAAATTGTGATGAAATCTAAGTTAGAATTGTTTGGGCACTATTTCCCAGAGAAAATTTCAACTCCTGAGTCCCAGTATTTCCAACCAATCTCCAACCTCTTTGTCACCCTGTACCAGTATTCATGCTTCTCTTACTCTCTCTTCTTACTCAGATGGCATGGCCACAGCCAGTGCTACAGATGCCAACATTTCTCCCATGGTAAGGAAGCTGCTGAAACATTGTACACACAAGTTAAACTGTTCAGAATCTAGCTGTGTGCTAAAGAGGAATTTGGGTAGTTCCTTTAGAAGACCTATGAGGTTAATGTGGAAGTTACCATATAGTTTTTCTTTGTTTATAAGCTGAGGTTGCAACAACAGAGGTGGAATCTTGCAAAAAGTAACATTTTGCAGCAAATTAAGAACACAGTGAGAAAAATCCCTTTAATTATACAAAGACTCATCTGAAGGATGTTAAATGCAAATATAAGCTCTTCATATCCAAATGCATAAATAGTCTTTTAAACTGCTAAAATTCAGTGCCACATGTCACAAAAAAATCCCTCTAGGTATGTAAGAAATGCAGTATTTAAAAAATATATAGCTATATATTTTATGTGCATTTAAACAAATTTAAAGTTTCCTTTACTGAGTGATTTGGTCAATTAAAAAATGTTACTGGGGCTTCCCTGGTGGCGCAGTGGTTGAGAGTCCGCCTGCCGATGCAGGGGACACGGGTTCGTGCCCCCGTCTGGGAAGATCCCACATGCCGCGGAGCGGCTGGGCCCGTGAGCCATGGCCGCTGAGCCTGTGCCTCCGGAGCCTGCGCTCCGCAATGGGAGAGGCCACAACAGTGAGAGGCCCGCATACCGCAAAAAAAAAAAAAAAAAAAATGTTACTGCACACTGAAGAGGACTGTGTGGTTCTCATTTCAGGTATTTATAATTATTAAAGGTGTTGTTACATTAACTTTGCCAAATGAGAGGATTGATGGGATTAGGTCAAAAGTCTTTTCTAGCATTTAAGTTTCACGGATAATATAGAAGATTTCACACCGGTTTTTCTTGCTTTACATAACAGAGATATGATACGGTATCAGCATTGCTAAGGAATGTCACATATTCTTTGTGATGTTCTATATCAAATAGTATTAAAGATTTTATAAAAGTTTTAAAAGAATTTTGTAATTTCTCAATAGCTGAAATAATAATTTTGTAATCACTTATTATGAAAGGTTATGCAACTCAATCTATTCTTATAAATTAGCATTTCTTCAGAGAGATAAATTAAAAATCCACATAAACACTACTCCCTTAAGAGATCACAGAATCCTAGTTCTTTTGCACTGGTGAATTCAGGCAAAGCTGTAAATTAACAGCCTAGATTGACATCATCTCTAGGAAATAACATTCCAAAATCAAGTCAGAGTTTATAACATTCAAGATCTCTTATTTATAGCCTAAATCCTTTATGATCTTATTTAACATATTTTCTCTTCATTTCTCTTTGGACAGTGAGCAGATTTGCACTATCATCATTTCCAAATTCTTTTGTTAATATTTCCTAACTTTTCTATTTTGCTTGTAATTATTTTCATCCTAGGCCTCTGATTCTTTTTCAGGGTTTCCAAGCCTATCTTAATTTAGATACCTCATAAATTAATTTAGAAATGTCACAATGGTTAATCTACATTAGTTCATGAACAAAATTATACACTATATTTAATCAAATATTTGATAGTACATCTCACTAACTTTCTAGTCAGCAGAACAAAGTTGACCAAAGTATAGCTTAGAACTCACTAGGTAACAACCAGCAATTTCTCAGCTCACCCACTTCAAGCTTGATTTGTGCAGCCTGGGGTGTGTTAAGTATGTTGCTGCACAGTTGATTTTAGGGAACTCAATTTCATTTGCTTGTAATCATTTTTCGAACTGTGAAGGTCATTTTTAATTCTAATCCTGTCTTCCAAGGTGCTCACTCATCCTGACGATGTGATGTACTTGGCAAATTTAATGACCACTCTCTCCAGCTCGTAATCAATCACATACAGAGATGTTAAATGTACGCAGGACTGCTCTCTGCAAAACATCACCTGTTAAGGGCTTAGGGGCAATGGTTCTACACTGTGTTATTTTTAAATTCTCATGATTGCCTTATTCTCCACACTGAACCTCAGAGAAAGAAAACTACAAGTATCGCTGAATTAAATGAGACCAAATAGATACAGGAATGAGATCACCCTTGGGTGGCATCTTCCTTCAGGGCACTTTGTAATCATGGCACCCTACCTTGACATTATTTCATGGACAAACCAGATAATTTGAGGGTGGGATATTTTTGCCTCTGCCAAACTTACTGTTCTTCTGATTTGCAAGACAAGCAACATGTTGCCCAGTATTTAGGAAAACTTTATTTTGTCCACATGAAAAGAATTAGTTTCAGTGACAACGCCTTAAATGCTCTATTATTTTTGCATAGAGTAAAAATGATAAAGTGAGCCTTTCAAGTTGTCAGCTCTGTACCAAACAGATCTACCTTCTATATGTTTTGCTTCAGGAACTGGAGCAAAGAAGATTAAAGTTTTATTTCCTGTGTAGACCAATTTGCTTTCAAGATTATAGACTGAATCTCCAACACAGTTGCAAATGAGTTCTGGGTCTCTGTTTCCTTAACTGTAAAATGGAAATTTGGACTAGATCAGGTGCAGCAGGTGGTTTTTACCTGCAGTACCAATTGAATTGAAGTGGCTACCCTTAAGCTCTCTACTGCAAATTGTGAACTGGATTCTGTTTCACGGGAAAGAATGCTCTATGGAGTAGTGATGTCTCCCATGAGGAGATAAAAAGAGGAAAAAGATACTATGTATGTTATTTATTATCCCTGAACTAAATGATTTTTAAAGCCCTCTTTTGCTCTAAGATTGAATGAGAACTTATCCAAAAGGAAAAAAAAGAAGAAAGAAAAAGTAACTCATATTATTCACATGAATACTCCCGAGAGAATATTACCTAGTTGGAGTTCTGTTCCACCAGCTGGTTGGAGAAGAGAACCTGTGTTCAATATGATCAAGTAAAGGTTTGTGACCCACTGGTGGCCAGTGGTTTGCAGATAAAGGGGCAAATGATGTTAGTTGACCAGAGAAGCTTTTATTTAAGATGAGCGTGTGAGTCCACCCTTCTGTGTTCTGGGCATTTGACTCTAACTTCTTATACTCAATCATTTGTGTACACTGCATCTTTCTGACTTCCCAATTAAAAAATACTTCTTATTTTTTTTGGTGTTTTTAACATTTCTCAGGCTAAATATCTAAATCAGGGCACAAGTGACCTTTCATGATCTTGCCATTCATTATTCAATTTATACGTCAATGTCACATTCCCTAACAAACCATACTATTAATCTCTTTAACTTTTGTTTGGCCTATGAGTGGTAAAATTTATTCTAACTTGTCTTCTTTGAAGGTTAATAATTCATATAATTATCTGTGTAATGAAGGATGCACTCAGTCACAGCTGATCAACTTTAAGTGTTGGACTTCATCTTATCAAGATATATGAACTACTGTAAACACTCAGGTGTGTGCAGGCTCCCTTTCATGTGTTAAATATGGATTGCACTCTTTTCCCTAATAACCTTTTCATGACATGACCACTTTAACTTTTATCAGGAATGAACGGTTTGTAGCATTTTATGAATTCATGTTCACTGACAAGTAGATTAATGCAGAATTTAGGAAGCAAAGTGAGAATAGTTTTGTTGTGAGTTTAAAAAAAACACATTCTATTCTAAAATATTATAAACCAGCCATGAAAAAATTAAATGCTCCTAGATCTGACTGGGAAAGGAACTAGAACTGGAAATGTCCACCAGGATGTGAGGGTTGTTGCAGAGGAGGGGACTGAGGTGACAGTGGCGCAGGGCACACATGGGAGAATCCATTACGATATTTTGGAATAAATTGCAATTTCATTTTCTTTTACTCCCTATTTCCAAGTGGGTGAGGAACAAGGTCCAGTAATCTGAACAGAGATAATAAGTATGAGGCCCAGAAAGAAGTTTGCAACAGGAGCCTCCGAGTAAGAGCTAAAACCCTGCAGGTGGAGGGTTTAGACAGATTGCAAAAAGATAATATATGACAATAAAATAGAACACGGTCATTTTACTCTTTATTGCTTTAAAAAAATCTATACTCTCTGGAAGCATTGACAATGCTCCCAAATTCTCATTTTGTTCTTAGATTTGTTGTATTTCTGGAAGATTGAGTTTTGTTTCTATGTAGATACCATACTTTTGTTATTTATATGGCCAAGTATTTCTTTCTATTGTATATTTTCAAATATTTAATGAAAGATGCAAAGTGGCGGTGAAATATTATTTTCACTATGTTCAAGAAAAATAACAATTATAGAGTTTTGACATCTAGAGAGAGATTTTTCCACGTACTTCCATTTAAGAAATAAACTATGAGCCTTCAGAAAATGTCTGTCTACTCTGAATCACTTCTTTTTTCCTATTCTCTATGTGTTTTATGTTTAAACCATGTCTTTAGTCTGGTCTTCTCCTAGAATTTAAAGATTTAGTCCCAAAATTGATTAACTTATTATCCCTTAATATTTTAGTACTGTGTTTAAAAATATATATATAAAACAAACATGCAGTGCTGCTTGTACTTCTCATAGGGAGCAGTAAAATATTAACAGTTAAAATATACACCTTAAAATAAAATCTCAATCCATAAAATAATTTAAATTATCTAAGAAGCTTGATTTTTTGATTCTTCTTTCATTGACATGAAAATATGGGAGTGGCAAATACATTTATAAGGGAGAATTTACCTCCTTAGCTAGAGGAAGTTGTGTTTTATACTAGGCATTCTCTTTCAAATTTGATTCAGGAAGAAGGCTCATATTTTCCCAAATTATGGCTATTGGCCTCCTTATCTCTTTTAAGAATTTAATAAATTTATGTTGTTCATGATTGATGAACAAAAAATATAGTAAGGAGAAGATATGAACATTCCAGAAAACCTACCCTTTGGTTCAAAAATGGATTATTCATTGGCCCTAAAATTTTAAAAAATGTAATATTTTCCATTGAGATAATAGGCATCGATTTATAAACTACTGACATTCTACTGCGCTGCTCCAACTCAGTCCTATGGATTCATGACCTTTCAGGTGTTGAGGATTCCTAGATCTATTATTGTTTGTAAGCCCAGACCTCTCTCAAGCACCCACCTGCATAACAGACTGCCTATTCCACACATACTTTGTAAACAATATGCCCAAAGTTGAACTCTTTGTTTTCTCTTCTAATTTCTTCCTCATTCTGTATTTCCTATCTTTACAAAAGATGCCTTCAGCTGCCCAGTGTCTAAAGCCAGAAGTAGGGGAGTTATTCTGGAAGTATTCCTCTTCTTCACCTTTGCCTCACCTCAAATATTTTCGACCTTTTGATTTTACTTTCTCCAAATCCTTCACATCCATCCTCTCTTTTTTCAAGCTAAGGTATTACTTGAGATATTTTTACCTTAGAAGAAAGGAAAATAACAATCAACTTGACCTGTAAAGCAGGAAAGGACCCCCTCTCCCTAATTTTTGATATTAAGAGCTGCGTTTTAGGATTAGTATATCAGAATTCAGTTCTGATGAACAGCTAAAAATATTGTTTTTATCTATCTGTACTCAAAAATAGTAGTACATAGGGGAAAACAACCTCAAATATTTATTAGTTAATAAATTAGTCCTAAAGTATCATCAACTTATTATCAATGTTTTTACAAGCTACCACAGAGGTTCCCAATTAATTCTCTTTTTCCTACCAGAAAACAGAAAAGTATCTGATTTCACATGAAAGAATTGTAAAGAGGAAATGCCTATCAGAAGCTTCATTTTCTTGGGAGAAATCAAAAGTGTGTAAACATGCCAATCTCTCTTCATCCTGTGTGGTTGAAATGAAACTCAACAGGTTTTCCACATACCTAAATTATTACTGTTTCTTGGGCTGAGCACAGAAAGAAGGCTCAAGCAGCATTAATTACTGTCACAGACTACATGATAGGCTACAGTTCACCTTTACAGAGGCAGATTAATTTTGCTTTTCAATTTAGTCTGCTCTATAGCTATGACAAGATAAATCATTTCAGAGAAGGTTTGTTAAATCTGATTAGGATTCCTGTTTTAGCAGCTATCAAACTTATATGGCCCAGTGGTCAGCAGTAAACAGACACCCAGAGGGTAACAACTAGAAATGTTTGGGAAAGAAATACAGAATGCATTTTTATTTTTCAAATCTCCGAGAAAATGTAAAACCTCCACTCTTTTGAAAGAATTTCCTTGCTGTGATTTCCAGATGCCTAGTAGGTAATAGATGTGAGCGCTAAAATTCCACTTTCATGTGAATTCCACAACAATCATTTCTCTAATGGAAAATATTCTAAATGGAAAAAGACATTCTGGTTGTTTAAAGTGTCAGTTTTCAGCTTTGACCCTTTTCCCTTGAAAGCTTGCACCATCCATACTACTGAGCTTGATAATTTGCTTTCTTCATTATTAAAACAGACCCTTGACAAAGTCAGTGAGAAAAATTCCTCAAAAATCTGGGGTTCCACTTATAGCATATACACAACTAGGGTTCTGAATAATTATTTAAAATTTACTCCAATTTATCAAGACT
Source organism: Tursiops truncatus (assembly GCF_011762595.2). NCBI lineage: Eukaryota > Metazoa > Chordata > Mammalia > Artiodactyla > Delphinidae > Tursiops > Tursiops truncatus. The sequence continues at coordinate 68,960,681 of NC_047040.1, read as the reverse complement.
TTTTGGACTTCTCTATTAGTATATAAGGTGGTCATAGTGCATGCCTTCTTGGTAAATTCCACGCATAGTATTTTCTTTATTTTGGTTGTGCTAGAAAGATTAATATTCTGTTCAGGAAAGATTTTATAAGCGACGGCTGACTACACAGTAGAAGATCCCTTTGTGTATAAATAAATCTCTCTCACTACCTTTAAATTCTATTGTTAAAGATTTATTTCTCTGATCCATGAATTTTTTTTCAGATCCGTTTTGGCTGCTACTCAGTAGTAAGTTTGAGTGTGTGGGATGGGATATGTGGCCTGGAAGAAAAGGCATGAAGTAAGTGAAAGAAAACTGTAACAATGTACAAATCTTCAGTGAGAAATTTGATTTAGGATTTCAGAAGTAAAAGCCAAGCCTTAAAAAAACCCTAAAACCAAATTGAGTAAAAAACTGTTGTGTTAATTAAAATCCTCATTGAGTTAACTGAGAGTAAATTAAAAGTTGATTAATTTTTAAGTATTCATTTAATTACAAGGTGACATTTACTGTTACCATTTTTTTAAATTATTTTTTAACTCAGTGTTTTAAATCCTAAATTCTATTCAATTTATCAGAAAGAGACAGAAGTATAATAGATGATATGAACAGTTAATAGAAGCAGTACAAATGGCTTATAAATATGAAAAATGTTCCACCTCACTGTTACCACATCAATATAAATTTGAGCAGGCGACCATTATCTGCCTATCATCGTAACCAAGATAAATACACAGTGCTGTTGAGGATTTCAGGCTCATACACCAGAGAATAAATTGGTTTTAAAAAAATAAACCTTCCCAAGAAGGCGGTAAGATAACCTTTAAAGTTCACATATTTTGATTAATTCACCTAGAAATCTATCTTATTAAAAATAATCAGAATCTTAAATAAGATATGTAAACAAAGATATCCATTAAAAATATTACTTTTGGGCTTCCCTGGTGGCGCAGTGGTTGACAGTCCGCCTGCCGATGCAGGGGACACGGGTTCGCGCCCCGGTCCGGGAAGATCCCACATGCCGCGGAGCGGCTGGGCCCGTGAGCCATGGCCGCTGAGCCTGTGCCTCCGGAGCCTGCGCTCCGCAATGGGAGAGGCCACAACAGTGAGAGGCCCGCATACTGCAAAAAAAAAAAAAAAAAAAAAAATATATATATATATATATATATATATATATATTACTTTTAATAAGAAAAAAGCTGAAAACAGCCCGATACTATTAAAATTTGTAGTTTTTAAGAGCACATACTGACTTGGAATAATGTTCAAAAAAGATAATACAGAAAAGGTTGATACAACATGCATATATAATGACCTCAATTTTTTAAAATACATATATAGATTAGAAATAAGACTAGAAATGAATATATCAAACTATAAGTAGTAATTATTTGTAGGTGATGAGATTACAAATTATGTTTTCTTCATGTCTTTATTTGCCTAAGAACACATTAATTTTACAATTAGGAAAATAAAAGTTTCTGAAAATTAATAGAAAAGTGGCTTGTATATTATCAGAAAGGAAGTTGACTGAAGTTGCTAAATTTTGAGAGTGAAAACATGTTTGGAAGAAGAGAAAAAGCCTTGAATTATTACCTAGTTTTTAATTTGCATCAAATAGACATTAATAAATAATAATACAAGGTGTGTGACATTATCTTCATTAACAATATTTCAATGCCCTTAACTATATAATTAAGTTGAATGAAAATTCTAAATACATTATAGTTTACACAAATTATTTCCCGAACGTATAATAGTTAATATTTTACATTTCACATATCTTTGAATGAAAACAGAAAAGTTTAAAGTACTAGATTTTACCCCCCAAAAAACATTTTGCTCTCCTCCCAGTCTAACAAATTCAGCCAGCTTGATGATATGAATATATTACAGTGGTCTGAAAATATAGACTCTGCTGCCTTACAAGATTTCTTAATTTATAAAATCTGACTTACTCCTTGTAAACCTAATAAATATTCCATACTTATATTTCTTAGGTTCATTCTGCTATGTTAGGTCCCAAATCTAGTTAGTATTTGGGGTTGTACTTGGCTGTGGTGTTTACAAAAGGAGCCATATTTTAAAGACAGAATGTGACTTCCGTTCATTGACCATATCTACACACAGGAAACAAAAACAAATAGCTCAGCTTGTGGGACGCTGCTTCGGCACTGAGCAGATACAGATTCTGCGTGAGAGGCTGACGGTATGATTAGCTGATGAGAAACAAGCAGCTGGCAGAATTAGGTACTCTCAAATGAAATCTGTTTCAATAGTGTTGACGTTTATACTACAGGCTATAACCAGGGCGCTTCTAGTATGGACTGTAGCTGGGCATAAGGTGGCCACAGTTCTGTGCTGAGTAGAAGTCAGTTCACTCTGATTTTCTAAATTAGTGCAATTTCCCCTCCCTCCCAGTGCACAAGGGGGATTCTTTGGAGCTATCGAAATTCTGCTTTTTATTCAGCAATAGGAGGAAGGCATATTTCGAGGTGGCAACTTTTGCCTAGAGAATTCCTATTCATACCCTGACTTTTGTCAGATGGGCCTGCCTACACTTCACTGAAAATTTCATGCATTCTTCTGACTGCCTTTGTTCATACTGTTAACTCTACTAGAAATTACTTATCATCGTATCTTCCCCACATTAACTGTAGCTAATTTCAAGTAACACCCATTAATCAACTTCTGAAGTTATAGCATTTTATTTACCTCACACAACTGGCAATTCACTTGTTATTTTCTATGATAGTGTCTGCCTTGTACATGAGTGTAAGGTTTTATACTGCTATTTAAATGTTTTCCAGTCAGACTAAACTACTATTAGTTTCCTGAAGAAGAGTTGTCCTTACTCTAATTTCTGGACCTTTACAAGTGCGATTCCCTTTGCTCATATCATTGTCCTGCTCTGATTCAATTTAATCATGGCTCCACTACACACGTGCGTGCACACACACACTTATGCACAGAGTCTTCAATTCTTAGCTGAGACAACACTTTTTTCCAAGAAGACAATTCTACCTTCCCATCTGGGAGGTGGCTGGGTACTCTTCCTACATGAACCCAAATATCCTCTACTTTCCCTATTGTGGTTCTTTGTAATTGCAATTGCATACTTTATCATCTTCAATAAAGACCCAGAAGACTGTGAGTTCTTTCCTCATTCATGAATAAATGAATGAATAAATGAATGGACTTCTCAAACAGTATTTAACTTTTCTTGCATGTAGGTCTTCTATGCTTAATAATGAGGTTATAATAACTAGGGAATGTACCCCTTTTTTTTTTTTGAGTCTTCTATCACTCAGCATTTCACAAATAATGGATTTTCAAAACTTACAGAATTTTTTTTGAGGACTGAATTGGATTTCTGAATTGGATTTTTCCTGTGTATTTTTGTCCTCATATGAAGTCATAGAACTCTTCTCTAGAAGGGCCCTTAGAGATCACTTAGTCCAACCTTTCATTGATATTTCTTTTGGATTTTACTGTGAGGGTATTTTAGGTAATTTGGCCCAGAGGCAAGATGAGTTAGTTAAGGGAGAAAGTGCTAAGAGTGCATAAATGAAGTTAAGGCAAACTTTTTACTGCTTTTTCCTCCTTTTGAAGGGAGATTTGGCAGAAAGGAAAGGAAAGGGAGGGGAGAATTGTGGAGTGGAGTAACAACAACTGAAAGAGATGCAGACTCTAATGGTGACTCTGGAAGAATCAAGGGTTCAAATGAGTGGAGGGTCAGAGGGAGATGACACAGCACCATAAGACAATGGGGGCTGGCTTGGGCTGGGGGCAAACCGGCCAGAAAGTTATAGTCTGGAAGAGTCTGAATCTATATCTAATTCAGTCTAGTTCAGGCTCAAAGCAGACCATCCCTAGGAGCACTGAGATTCTAAACTCTCCTTAGGAGAATGGGGAGCTTGGGGATGATTACGCTCACTGTGTGTCTCTTTCTCTCACCAGCATTTTTATAGAAGAAGGACACATTAAACTGAACAACAGAATGAACTTGGAAACGAAAATAGGAACATATCACCCAAAAGTTGGAAATAAGGTCAAGAGTGCGACATATCCTTCCAATATCATATTGGAGCACTGTTCTTAACTGTTGGAAAAGTACCTTGTAGCAATATAACTTGAGAGGTTAGAAAGCCCAGGCAAGGAAGCCTCCACTGATTGCCTAGGAAGACATTTATGCTTTTATTTTATGTATCACAGCTCCTTTAGGAACAGCTAAATGAGTTCTTCTTCCCACTTAGATCTGGCTACCCACAACATTTTTAAGAAGCACTGTCTCTGTGGAGTTCCGTTCTCCCAAAGCCTAGATGCTGGGAGATCAACTCAAGTCACTACATGCTATGGCTATTTGGTCATCGAGCCAGAAAATAAAAGTAGGTAGAGAATTGTTTATATATGTGTATTTCTGGAGACAACAGAGTCCTAATTTTATTAACTTACATGTGACCCACAATTTATTAAAATATCTTTCAATTTCCTAGTCCCAGGTTTTTGATAATATCATGCAAACGAAGCAAAGATTACTGATTTAGCAATTTTTATCTTCATTCATCTTGTCTCTGACAAGGTATTCATATAATATTTGGGTTAACATTCTGAAAATTATTAACATCTTTTCTCTTTTGCCTTTCTCAGTACTAGGCCCTTACCTTGCTTGCCTCAAGGTAAAGAGTGAGAAATGTGGTAAAAATTAGGATTTGTTATAGAAGGTATTAAATGGCATGCAAAAAAGAGACTGTTCTGCGAGACTATGGGTGTGAAAGCCAGGTTCAGTAAAAACATAATATTGGCCCAAACGGGAAGGTGTGTTAGATAACTGAGGCAAAGGAGGACTCCAGGTCCTACTCCCTTTAGGGACCATGAAAAGAAGCCACACTATTTTTCATCAGTCAAGGGTACAGAATAAGAAAGTAAACTTGATAGCCCTGAAGTTTAGCTTTTCCAGCCATCTTCAGTCCCACTTGGCATGGGTGCAAATCAGAGAGCCAAGGGGCCCACCATGGGGCTCACTGTGGTGGCACTGGGGTGAACCATCAGGCAGAGGGGCAAATAAAGTTTGTAGCAGAGTCAAAAGTGGTTCCAGACCAGAGTCAAAAGAGATAAGATCTTGAGTTACCTAGGCCTTATTCATTATCTAAGAGTTCTAGCAGGGCGAGCTCTAACCAAGTGAACAAGAGATCTAGCCCCACGACATGAGTAGCTAGATAGCATCACACCTCTAGACTTTGACTTTTGCTCTCTGATACAAGGTTCTATAAGATACACTCTGCTCTCTAATACTCTGATGCCATTCTAGGGTAGAACTGAGAAAGGGATAATGAGCTAAGAGGTATGAGATATTAAGAGATCTTTTTCTAGAGAGAGTAAACATTATTTAAAGGGACTAACTAAAACAGCAGAGTTGAAAAAGAATGGAACGGATTAGGCATTAAGTTAATGTTCTAAGGCTATGATGTACTTGAGGTTAGGGGAAAAGACAGCCCTAGTAATGGGATTAAAAAAAAAGAGTTGTATTTTCTTTGCACATTTAAGTATAGTAATTTTACCTCACAGCAATGTACCAGATATATCCTGAGGAAGAGTAGCACCCATTTCCTCTCCCAAGACACTTAAAATTGAGTAGAAATCTAGATAATGTTATTGCTTCACTGGTGTCTGACTCCTATCCCATGTTGTGAGGTTCACTTAAAGGTGGGATCATCAAGGAACACTTCAGAATGGAGGCAGAAGTTGAGTTGAGTCTTAATTTATGCCTAGGGCTTAGGAAAATGGAGAAAGTCACTGTAGGAAGAGTGGATGTTTGGAACAAAGCTGTGGAGTCAGGAACATATATAGTGTGGCTAATAGAAAGGATAGAATTTCACTTCCATTTTTGGCGTTATGGCATATTTGATAATTTGAAAAACTCTGTGGATACAAAATATCTAGAAATGTTGGATAAAATGTAGCAAACATTCATTTTAGACTCAGGACTGAGCTTCCAAGAGATGAAGGGAAATAACAAGAATCAAGAGTGAAAAGTATGCTAAAATCCAGAATGGAAGATGATATAGACAGCATGGTTGCTTTGGAAGGGTTTCCCAGTCTTAGTAACTAAGTATTAATTGTTATGCAAGCTTAGAGCAGAAAGCACCACCCAAAGCCAGGATCCATGAAAGATTAGACTCTTGGAGAAAGGTGGACTTGAAAAAAACGACAAGTAAACTCATCTATCTTGACCTGAGCTTGAGTGGGAAAAAAGTCTCCTCTTGAAAATCTGTCATCACTAGCCTACATTCACATGGGTTTAAAGCTCAAATCTGCACTCTGTAGGTGGTCTCAGAGACCCTAAATTAAAAATTACCACCAGTAATTGGTATTTATTGATTGGTATTGTACCAGGACATCTGGCAGAAGGAAAAGGAACATCTCAGGGTTCCCAGAGATAAAGCTCAGGCAAACATAAACCCAAAGTCCACAACTACAAAACACATGAGGAAGAATCAGCAAAGTGCTCAATTAAAATCAGACTTACAAGTACAACAAATAATTTAGTTATTAAATATATAATGTAAATACATATATTTAAAAAGCTTAGAGAAAAATAGGTTGAAACATGGGAAAGAAAAATGTCTTTTTCAAAGATAGTCATAATATAAAAAGAACTTATAAGATATATACATACTAGGGATATAATGTACAACATGGTTAATATAACTGACACTGCCCTATGTTATATACGAAAGTTGTTAAGAGAGGAAATTCTAAGAGTTCTTATCACAAGGAAAAATTTTTTTCCTTTTTCTTTTATTTTGTATCTGTATATGATATGATGAATGTTCACTAAACTCATGGAAATCATTTCATGATGTATGTAAGTGAAATTATTATGCTGTACACCTTAAACTTATACAGTGCTCTCTTTCAATTATAGCTCAATAAAAATGGAAGAAATAAGAACTTAAAGAAGAATATTAATAAATTAAAATTTAAAACTCAATGGAAGGCTTAAATAACAGGTTACTCCAGACAGCAGCTGAAGGGATAACTAATAAATAAATAATATGTATTAAAAGAAGTATCCATATATGTATAGCTGATTCACCTTGTTATACAGCAGAAACTAACACACCTAATTAAAAAAAGATAAAAATAAAAGAAGTACCCAGAAATTATCACAGAGACACAAGATGAAAACTATGACAGTGTTTAAGGGACTTGGAGGACTGAATGAGAGTCTAACTGGGCTTCTGGTAAAAGGATTCTATATAATGAGAAAAGGTAAGAGAGGAAAAACCACAGATGTTTTGTAGAATTTAAAAACATGCATCTTCAGACCGCGGGAAGCTAATAAATCTCAAGTAAATAAAAAAGAATCCATAGCTAGACATATAATGTCACAGTGAAACTACAGAACACTAAATACAACAAGTATTTCAAAACCAGCCTGAATTTCCTCCGAAGGACTATAATTAGAGTGACTGCAAACATCTCAGTAGCATCGTTAAAAATCAGGAGACATTAGTCCAATTCTATATGCTAAGAGAAAATGCTGTCATGCAGAATTTTATTCAAGGGAAGAATATGTTTTAGTCAAAACAGCACTAAGAATTTGCCATCAAGAGACTTTCAGTGAATGAAAAAATTCTAAAGCACTAAAACTTCTCAGTTACTAAGAATAAAATTATTCTAGAAAAAATGATAAGACGCTCAAAACATATTGAGGCAAAAAATGGTTAAAATTTAGGTGATCCAAACAATCACTGATGGTATAAAACAATAATAACTATTAATTTGAATGGTAAAAAAATGAGATGGAAAAATATACTAGATAAAAATAACAAGGAAGAGGGGAGAGAATGATTGTAGATAAGTACACACATGAAATATTTGACAGTTCATCACTAAAAGAACAGAAATAGAGTGTTTAAATTCTACAGTAGAGGGGAAATGAAATAGAAACTGAATAATCTCTATGCCAAAAGAAAGTTTTAAAAATAAGCATAGAAAAAGCAGAGTATCTACAGCACAGAGGAAAAAAGATTCTTCCACACTTCTAGTGCGAATCTAAATCAGCACAACCTTTCTGAAGAACAACTGGCACTATTTTAAAGATTAAGTAATGCACACTCCATGACAACACAATTCTATCCCAAGGTATATAGACTACAGCAATACTTCTTAAGCTATCTATGGTTTAAAACAACTTTTTAAATGCATAATCCACTGCAGAACAATAATTTTGCAAAATACAAAATCACATGCACAGATGTTGTAGCAATGTCAAATTTCTATAACAGTTTTCATTCACTTGCTTACTCTCAGTGGTTGTACCTACCTCATCATAGATAACTAGTAATTCATTGATATTGATCCATACTATATTTTGAGTAGCACTGCTCTATACAAAGTCTTAAACACATCCATAGGGAGAAACATACCAGAGTAATCTACTACTTCTGGATGGTGGGAAAGAAAGAAAAACCTATTGGAGAGGGTTCATGAACTCTGTATTGTTATACTTTAGTTGAGTAGCAGTTTCAAGTGTGTTCATTATACTACTCATTATATCTTTTTGTATGTCTGAAGCATTTCATAGTTAAAAAAAGGAAGAAGATACATTGATAAAAATATTTCTTAAATTGAGAGTAAAAATCATAGTCATAGGGTTTAAATGTCAGCAATCATTCAGATTTGCCATTCTTTAAAATACTTGAAGAGTTGTTTTTCACAGTTTACAGAACTCCAAATTGTGTTCAGTTAATATCTCAAGCTAGCATAACACCTGTGGCTTCTGGTCACTAATACTCCATGGTTGAGTCCTACTTCTACACAGAGCAAGCGTTTGTAGGCAACAGTGTACAGGCAGCCTGGAGCCCATCAGAGGAGATTTTTCCAGGAAGATTCTAATAAGCAAAGAAAAGTGCTATGCCTTCCACATTGGGATTCAAGCTTAACTACTATACTCTTTTCATTTTCTTATTCAGCCCTTTAAACATTGTCTACAAACATTTAATTGTAAATAAATAGGCAATTGCTTTACTCTGCTGACTGTTTACATAAAAGACATTAAAAATATATCACTCAAAGGACTCAATTAACAACTGAACACTAGCTAGGATTTGCCTCAGTGGTCAGGGTGACTTGTGCATTCTTTGTTAGATTCTCCTGAGGCTTAAAAAATGTATTAAGGTTCTCAAATGTCAGGTGACAAGGCAAAGTCATAATCTTACCTTTAAGAATCATATTACCACTCTGCACACACAGAAAGTATTATCTATCAATTGTTCCTCTTAATTACAATTATTACTTATTATTTATGCAGCAGTCTCAATACAGAGTAATTGAGCCATTTTATTTATTGTTAAGGTAGCAAAACAATGAGGTTATTAAACTCTCCCATTGCTTTACTCTATTTTTGTTCTTTTTAAAAGATTGTGATCAGCAAAAAGTCCTAGCTCTGGGAGACTGTTTATGAATGTAATTATAATTATGAATGCACATGCAAAAATGTACAAATGAGCCATACTTTAAATACACCAGCAAAAAAAGTCCAACTTTTTTCCTGGATTGCTTATAAGTTAGTTTTCAAGTAATTAACAAAATGATTTCCTATTTCACACTAAATTAGAAGTTACCAAATTAGAGGTAGGAAAATTGCTGAGATGAGTTTCTAATACTATGGTTTTCTAAACTGCCTTCAAATCCAAAGTATCCCTAGAGTGGAACTCAGGCATATTTCAAAAAAAAAAAAGAAGCCAAAGATTCTGCTTGTGTGCTGGCTATGGCACAAATTCACTTTGAAGTTTTCCACGTTAGTCTGATCTAAAGTTCGGTTTCTGACGCACGGGACAAAAGAGTGAAATTCAACTCCACCTAACTCATATAGATTACATAAACCCTGTGTTCTTCACATGCTAACCTATGTGGAGGCTGAAAATGCAGTGGATGACATTGTCTTCCTCATCAGGATTCCTGAAGGCTTTGCAGGAGACAAGACTTGGCAATGTTAAATCTTTTGAGTGAAAAAATAATCACACAATGATGGGTCATATCTGGTGGAGAAGAGAAGGAACATGACTTTAAGGAAACTTGTATTATTGTCCTCCTGGGTCACTAACTAGTTGTATAACTTTGGTCAAATACCACTTTTAGCCTCCCTGGGTCTTCGTTTCCTCATCTGTAAAATAAGCAGATCAGATTACATGCTATTTCAATTCCCTCCCAGTCTTCCTATGCCATCAATTGTCCTGGCCTCTTTGTCCTTACATAGGGTTTGCCATTGGCCTCAGCTTCACCTTCTTCACCGGGTTGGTGTGGGTGGAAGAATGAAAAAAACAGCAGCAAAGAAATGCAAATTCTGTCAAAGTCATTAAAGATGACTCTTGTCCTTAGGGTTTCTCTTTAACACAGGGAAAACATAAAATGATAGAAAGCACTTGTACAATTTATATTACAAAGAAAATGTATTTCTACTTAGAAAAGTATTCTATTTTTTTTTTTTTTCCCCAAAATGCCACTTACTTTTTGGCTTAAAAGTATGTACTCGGGCTTCCCTGTTGGCGCAGTGGTTGAGAGTCCGCCTGTTGATGCAGGGGACGCAGGTTCGTGCCCCGGTCCGGGAAGATCCCACATGCTGCAGAGCGGCTGGGCCCGTGAGCCATGGCCGCTGAGCCTGCACGTCCGGAGCCTGTGCTCCACAACGGGAGAGGCCACAGCAGTGAGAGGCCCGCGTACCACAAAAAAAAAAAAAAAAAAAAGTATGTACTCATTCTAGGATTTTCATTCTAAAGAGGAAAATTCGGTAATCCTATCTATGCCTGCTGTGTGGCTTTCAGTTTCTGTATGGTTGTGTTCTTCTTATTTTTGTAAACATGTTTCTCAGGCTCCACACATATTGTCACAGTCCTGAAAAGGTGAAGTTTAAGGTCGGGGAACACTGGGATTGAGAACAGGGAGTCCGTTACCAGTGGCATTAGAGAAACTGGGGGAGAGAGAAGCAAAGCAGAGACCCATGTTTCGGCTTTAGAAGTTAGACAAACCAAAGCCACAAGCCTCCAACAGAGGTTTCACTGGGGCAGATGATAGAGGAATGAAAGGCAAGACAGAAAAACACAAAAACAAAGTCATAAATATAAAGCTGAGCTGAGTGAGGATTTTCAGAGCATTAACTCTAGTCTCAACTCATGTACAGACTGTGTTTGGAGAACACTTGTCCCACAACCAATATGAGTGTAACCTTTCTAATGGATTAAGTGGGTTATTCACGTACAAAACAATAAAAACTGTTTGAAACTCAATGTGGATTAGTTCTAAATAAAATAACTGTAAAAATAACTAGGCAATTCAATTTATAAATAAGGTGAAAAACCTTTTACGTTCATTGAAATGATACATCATTTAAAATATTTTTTCTAATTTCTTTTTTCTCTTTAATGGTCTTATATAAATCACAGAAGTAAGCATTTATAATTTGAGCTTTCTTAATTCTGATAATCACCAGCCTAAAATTTAGGGAAAATTTTAATACTTTGTTTATTTTTATACTAAAAAATGAAATAAGAAATTAATGTTAGTATTTCCAGGTAAACCTAGCTTTAGTAAAGAAATATCTATTGTTAATTTATCCTATCAAGCAGGATAATGAAGGAAAAAAGATTGATTTTATTTTTCTAAGTAAATGCTGCATAATAACAGTCAAATAATTGTAAGGTCATCTAATCATAGATTACTGCAGCCGCAAGAGCTTTATCTACCTCTTTCCCCCATCATTTAGTCTCAGGCTACTTTATTTTGTACATGAGAAATGCCCTGTTAGTAGCTCTTGGAGGTAGCATGGCCAGGAAGGATAAAACCAGAGCATATTCCTGACCCATGATGCGGTTCAGGACAGGCTACCCCCAAATATGGTATTTTGGCATACTATTTCAAGTTGAAGGAATGTGGAAAGTGGCAGGTGCAGGGAGGACTTTCTGACTTTCACCTGAAGCAGGTCATAAGGGTCTCATGCGAGAGGTGCCTTCCCTACACCCAGAGGAAAGGAGCATCCTTGCCTCTGAAGACACAGTGAGGCACAGGGGAGTCTGAATGACAGGCCTTAGTAAGTTCCCTCCAGTTTACTACACTTAACCCTTTGTCCTATCACATCTCTTGACTGTTCATCAAATCTAGCATAAAAACACACTGATTTAACCATTTCTTCTGGTCTTCATTTCCTTATGAAGCCTCCTGTGTCATGTAAAACGTCTATTTTATACATTTGTATGTACGTTTTTCTCCTGTTAACCTGTCTTCGTCAGTCAAATTTTCAGATTCAGCCAGGGGCTAAGAGGGTCAAGAAAACCTTTTTCCTCCCCTACATTTCTAGTACTGACTGTTACAACATAGATGCTACAACATCATTAAATGAGATTATTATAAAATCTGCACCTTAAAGATCATTTTAGAGGGCCCACACATGTACACACACACACTTACACAGAATTTTAGCTTAAATGTATACAAAGAAATCATTAGTTAAAAAAATTCAAATGCTAATTTGGAAATAAAACGATATCCAATTTTATTTTTCAAACTCCAATCTTTTATAAACTGCCACATTTGGTTTAAACATTCTTTTGTATTTTATTACTTGTGATCTGTAAAAATCTATGAATATATGGTCTTAGGTGTAAATGGGTTCATGGATCAATAGAATTTTCTCTCAAATGAACTGATTTAGCTTAATAAATGTCTCTGATTCTCTTCTACGTGCACTAGAGGAGGTGTGGAAAACTGTTTGCTGTCCAATCAGCAAACTGATTTTAAGTTACATTATTATATAGACTAATTAAGTGGGAATGCAAAAGAGTAGAGTAGCTAGCTTAGGAAACACTAGGTCAGGCAGTGCTGCTATAGCTCATTAGCATATTCAGATCTTCTAGGCACTGTTAGGGCTAGGGAGATGAAAAGGAAAATGTTCCCGTCCTTTAGGATACTATAATCTTGTCCAGCTTTTGTTGAATATTCAGCTTATCTCTCTATCCATTCACTCATTTATTCATTCATTCAATTACGCTTCATCAGTTATTGTGTGTCAAGAACTATGCTAGGCTACTCACTCACTAAGCATGGAAAGTACAAATTTACTAATCTAAAAAATTATCCACCTTAATAAATATGATATACTCTATTAAGCTATATCTAAAATAACAAAGCCTAAAAAGATATTGCTAAAAGAATGAGGACAAAATAAGAAAATACCAAATTTCATTAACTAGGTATATCCTATGGGCAGTCAGGACAAAAGACCAAGGGTGATATTGAAAAGCTCCTTGAGGAAAATTAATTAAATCTTTTATAATTCTCCCTAAAATGGAACAACAAGCAGAATTAACCTTTGGTCCAGGATACTCAATTCTTTCTGTAAAACCAACCCCTTTCCCTAATCTCCCTCTAGAAAACCTTCCAAAAATCAATATTAGATGACAGTCAATCTATTAATGTTTTCCTCTGTGACAATACAAACTGAAAACAAACTAGAAGGCATTTATGTCCTTCCCCCAAAGGGATTCTCTTAATAGATAAGCCAATGTATATCCCTATCACTGATGAAATAATTCTTTTAGCTCAAGTATTTGCTGACAACTAAAGACTTTGTTGACAATTGCAAATTAATCTCCAGATCCTGGAAGATGCGTCACAGAAATTAAACTCATGTCCCAGAGATCTGGTCCCAAACTATATAGATTGGCAGTCTCATTTGTTATTATTTGTTATTCAACTTTTATCTTTACACCTTACTTTTAAAAGGACATGAGGAATTTGCATAAATTAATATGTAAATTAAATATAATACTCCTCAACCGTTAAGCTTTTGGAATTTCACCACGACTTGTTCTGTGGAAGCAGATAAATTATAATGGATCACTGGGTTCAAAATACTGGGAGATCTGTGGTCAGTCCTCAGATCCACTGCTTTGTAGTCAGCTGATCCTACATGGAATTATTACATATTCCTTCGATTGATCAATTGATCCACAGATAGACAGAGATGTCTATGTAGAGATATATAGACATAGATATTGGACTCCAAGTTGGACACTGTCCATGAAGATGTTGGATTCCAAGATCTCTACATTCCCTTTTAGGGATTTAAATGTCAACTTGGTGCAGAAATTTTAAGATCTTTGTTAAATCACTTATGTGCTAATGGTTTCAAAGGTGTATTTCCTGTTTCTTTAGACTCCTACTTGTTGATTATTATAGGATGATATTTTAGATAGTGAGCTCCTTATTTTCTCTTTAGAATATTTTTTTCCAACATTTCATCCCTGTTATTGACAATGTCATTTACCAAGTACCCTAGATTCACAACTTATATCTACTTTTGAGATCCTTTACCCATCATAATTATTTTAAATCATTTAAAAATTCTGTATGTTACCCCTTTATGAGGTCTTATGGATCCTCCTCGTTATTTGTGTCTTAATCACTAAGTAAGAGTCAACTCATGTATAGACAAATGGAAAAACCTCTCAGTTTTTCCTGCCTCCCTTTGTTCCAGGTGCCAAGAAATCACAGAATAATCTTACTGTCACAGACCCTCTGTCTCATAATTCCTTTGCTCAGTAATATACAGAACACCTCTAATACCTAGCATTAGCATGATGTATTATTCAAAATGGATATTATGCTGGAACAAAGGGCATGGAGTGGGAATGCTCCAGTCAGCTGGGGACATATGGTCACTTTAAATGGAAGTGACCCAAAACACCTTTTTCTGACTTCCAAATATCTTCACCAGTTAACTTATCCCATACTATCTTCCATTTCACACATATTATGTGTGTGTGTGCGTGTGCATGTGCGTGTGTGCGTGAGTTGTTCTGGTTAAACAATTTTTTTTAGTTACCCCCATTAGAACATTACTAACTTTTAATTTTATAGCTTCTATAGAGGCAATTCTATAATTTTATTTTGTGATTTCTGGTTTTTCCTCTGCTTCAAATTCTGGGTAAAATCATTGCTAAAGTCAGAGAATAAGGATCACATAAGGGTGATCCATGGCATGGGGGACATTAAATGTGTGTCCCTGCTGGCAATAATCTTCTAACTAATAAAGAGCCAGAGCATATAGACACCCCTCTCAACTGAGGACGCTCCTCTGCTCTGCCACACTTAGGAACTTAACGAATTTATCTCACTTTGTGTTCTAAAGTAGGAAAGAAGGCTGGAACCTTTTTCCAGGTGCTGTACCCCTATACATGTTTCTCTGGGATTTTGAAAATAATTTGTGCTTAATACATTTGTCTTGACAACTGATTATACACTCTTAACCATGCGGCTGGATAAAATCACACAGAATATTATATATATGTATGTAATACATGATATATATATATAAAATATGTGAAATATATCACAGATTTCAAATAAATTCCATAAGTACACATTCAATACCTACTGTGTGCTGGGGGTATATGTGTAGAAAGAGCAAAAGGATTAAATATTATTTGCTTGTTAAATTTCACCAGAGGCTGAAATTTTACATAAAATCTTGTTTTACAGAAGAGGTTCAATACACAAAGTATGCTGTTTTCACAAAATAGAAGTAGCTTATTTAGTTATATACGTTAAACAATTAGTTTGCATTATTCTCTGATCATCCTTCGTTATATGCACAGCACAAATATTTCTTTTATGAGAAATGCCACCAAAACACCACAAGATAAAATTGCTATTAAAGGGTATTTTCCTCTTGCCACTTCTCTTGTGAGTCTTTTTAAAGAATATTCAGTCTAATTTCTTTCTTGATATATAGTTTGCTATTCTATTTCTGCAAAATGAGAACATTCTGTTCTTTTCATTCTCCCACTACTTTTAGAAACTGCAGAAAGGCTTAAATTAAACTCCTAAAGAAATTAACTGCCATTCTTATGCACAGTTATCAAATATACAACACTCCTGTGTCGGCTGTTCATAGGAGTTGTGCCATGCTGTGAGAGTGGGCAGCTCTGCATATAAAACATCACGTGAAGGAGTACCAAAAGTGGGTCAGTACCATCTCATCATGTACTGATATTCAGGCTACACTTGTGGGAGACAGTGAGGGAAAAGGGAAAGGGTATTGACCACCCGCTCACAATGGGAAAGACAGAATGGTTTCTTTGGCTTTAACATAACTACATTGCTCCTTATTTCACTGCAAATCGATAACAAGTGTTATCAAACTGGTCTTTCAAGGCTGGTAGAGGCAAAGTGAAGTTAAATTAGTTTTAATACAGATGGTTATAGTTAAATACCTATGTGCCAAAGGAAGCTTTAGTGCCTCCCTTGGTTTCAATTTCATACTTTATTGGAGATGGGGTGAAAGATGGGATTGATCTTTCAGTTTTCTTCTAGGTCTAAAATTTTGTTTTTTTAATGCCTAGACTTCTGGAATGCAATAGTAAATTCTCCAATTTGTATTTATGTATGTGCCACTAAGAACCCAGTTGTAACTGGTCATAAAACATGATCACAGGGGCTTCCCTGGTGGCGCAGTGGTGGAGAGTCCACCTGCCGATGCAGGGGACACGGGTTTGTGCCCCGGTCCGGGAAGATCCCACATGCCGCGGAGCGGCTGGACCCGTGAGCCATGGCCGCTGAGCCTGCGCGTCCGGAGCCTGTGCTCCGCAACGGGAGAGGCCACAACAGTCAGAGGCCTGCGTACCGCAAAAAGAAACAAAAACAAAACAAAACAAAAAAACATGATCATAGATTTCCTAAGAATAAAAAGTCCTGATTATAGATGATCAGAGAAGCAAAAGCTATCAGGGGATGTGATTAGGAAACAAATACAGAAGACTGGTATGGGATTTGTCCTTTGAGTCTTGGCTTTCTTTGCCTCTCATACGTTTTGTCTCACAGATTTTTTGTTGTTGTTAATGATCCATAGATTTCTATTCTGTAAAACAAAGGGGCACTGGGAGAGTATTGTACATTTTTATCCTATGATCTTCATCATTAGTGAGAAGCATTATTAGCCCAAAGATGGAAAAGGGCAAGCAATTTCTACTTCAGAGAAATTTCTGCATTATTTATGGCTGAGATGGGTGGGCCGCATAACAGAGTTAGAGTTCTGGGGCTTGAAAACTACCTTCACATTGTAAATTGTAAGGCTATTTGTAAAAACCTCATGGATTATCTAGCTTTGTATTCTGTATTTCATAAGGGATGATTTGTACTAGGGAATGGTGATTTTCCACAACGTTAACCTATACAAGTTGAAGATGTCTTCCCGGATCTCTCGTTTCTATTAGAAGCGAGTATTTGTCAATCACTTACAGCTCACTACGTTAGAGTTTTCTAAAATGCTTGTATGTCACTAAACCATTTGCTCAGAGATACTGTATATCATAACCTCTCTCTTGTTGCCAGTTCTGTAAGTATAAAATCGTTGACTATTAGCGATTTCATATAATTTAACCTATGATGATAATTTAAATGTAAGACTTAGATGATACATATTCTTATTAAAGGATCCGATATGTTGACAAAAATAAACTGGTTTGACTACAGAACTGTTTTTTTATGCGTGGCCTATTAATACTGTAGATACACACTAAAAAACACTGATCTAATTAAAATTTCTCTTACCATGGTTTAGTATGGCGGTTAAGCATGCGGATGGAAAAGCTAGACTACTTGGGTTCAAAACCCAGCTCTGTGAATCAGTCATATCACCTTGAGCAAATTATATAGCCTCCCTGTACCTCAGTTTCCTGTAAAATGGAGATAATAATACCTAATGGGGCTGTGGTAAATATTAAATGAGCTAATATTTATACAATGTTTTGAATAGTCAATGTACCTAGTTCATACGATGTATGTATTAGCTAATATCATTATCTTTTGACCCAATAATTTGAGGAGTCTTTGAGAGGTAGAAGAACACATAGATTAGGAGGAAGGGCTGAAAGATCAGAGAAATGAACATTTGAATCCTTAATCCTTTCAATTTGTTTCCCCATTTGAAAAATGGGAAGCAATAATGCTTATAAATGCAGTGTAAAACTGGATCTGATATCATTTGCTGTGTTCCAGATGATTAGAGGCAAATAAGGTTTATAAAGTACATACATAGTTTGGGGTGTTAAAAGTCCAGAGCTTAACTCACAAAAAGTGAATTCTCTACCTTTTAGGTGAGTGGGGGAAATCAACCTGCTCATTTTTTAGAAGAAACACAAACCAGTGTCATGACTCCCCTTGACAGATTCCACCCTCCTCCCCTTTTAATCTGCAAATGTCCCCTCTAAGATGCAGATAAGTCCTTATTTATTTTAATAATATCGTTTGTGATTTTATGGACTGCCATCACACACATGTTCCCAGAATAAGGAATTTTTAGTAACTCCTTATGTGTTAACTTTGCCTATTTCTAAAACTTTTCTCCTAATCTTCTCTAATTCCAATGTTGGTTACATAATGATTAATTTCATTGTACCAAAGCAAGTTTCAGATAGTATTAAGTAGCATCCTGGTTAAATGTTTAACTCCCTGGGTTCCATTCCTGGCTCTATCACTTACTAGTCCAATGCCATGGACAATTTACTTAACCCCTTGGGGCCTTCATTTTCTCACCTATAAAAGAAGGGAAAAAAGAGCACCTGCCTCCTAGCAGTGTTGTGAAGATTAAATGAGTAAATGCAGGTAGAGCACTTAGAACTTTACCTGGCCCATGGTAAGTATTCAACAAATGTTGCCTAAGTCTTCTCACTTTATGTAAATAGGAGCTAGAGGCGGGTGAGGGGAATGGTGAGGAATAAAGAGTTTTAGAGACAAAGCTGCTTTAGGCAGAATCAGAGCCCAGGCAGCAAGATCCTCTTTAAAAAAAAAAAATGCTCTATAGTTATTACATAATTAAAAACTATAATTGCATAACCAGAAAAAAAAATTAATGAACCTTCACAACACAACCCTTCCCCACAGGGTTTTGTTATTCAGCTTTCTAGTACTCTGTGGAAGAGCTGCAGAATTAAGGATTACACTGGATAGTTTACACCGGAAAGAGGAAAAGCTATAACAACAAAAAAACAGAGTTTAACAAGAAAGGCAGGGATAGGAGCTGGAATAAAAAGGCATCAACTAAGTTGTGGGTGAGGAGAGCAAGGAGGAGAGTCTTGGTCACCTGGGGGAAAAAGGCTTCTAAAAAGTCTTACTGTGGGAATCTTAGTACACATCTGAAATCAAAAAAAAAAAACCAATTCTTGATCAAGTGAAGTTCATTTGAATGTGATCCTGCCACAGAGCTGGGACTCTAGGGCAGTCTAGTTATAGTCTGGTTAAACTTTTTGTATAGTGGCATGCTACGGATATGGAGAGATTTTATTTCTATTAACATGTGATTGTTTAGCTCAATTTTCAATAAAAATATACTATCCATATGGTATGCAATTTCAGTTACATTTCCAAATACAAAATTTTAATTGTGGGAAAAATGAGCAAAAATGTAAGCAAACACAGCCATCTGTTAAGATAATAAATATTTAGAGACACAGAGTACCCACAGAAAGCTTTGACATATTTGCATTAAGGCCTTATATAAACATTTAGTTTTATACCCTTTGTAGTACATTCCCAATGTCTCATAAAACAATTATATACTATTAATATTCATAAAGCAAATTTAAAAAATGGAAGACACTGCTATTTGGAAGAACAGAGGAGTAGTTAATGAGAGAAAACTGGAATTTTGAATGTCATTAAGTAGACCGATATATTTTCTGTGATTAAAAATCCAAAGTTTCTTTTACCTACAAAAATAAGTGATGGAATCTTGCCACTTGTGACAACATGGATGGCCCTAGAGGGTATTATGCTGATTGAAATAAGTCAGACAGAGAAAGACAAATACTTTATGATTTCACGTATATGTGGAATCTATGAAACAAAAAAATTGAACAGACACAACAAAACAGAAGAAGTCATATATACAGAGAACAAACAGGTGGTTGCCAGATAAGAAGGGGTTGGTGGAAGAGAGAAATAGGTGAGGAAGACTGAGGCATAAACTTCCAGTTACAAAATAAATGAGCCACAGATATGAAGTGTACAGTGTGGGGAACACAGTCAATAATTACATAACACCTTTGTACAGTGGACAGATGGTAACTAGACTTATGGTGATCATGTTGAAATGTATAGAAATATCAAATCACTATGTTGTGCACCAGGAACTAACACAGTGTTGTAAGTCAGTTATACTTCAAAAATAAACAAACATAGAAAAAGAGATCAGATCTGTGGTTCTCAGGTGTGGGAGGAGGGGGAATTGGATGAAGGTAGTCAAAAGGTACAAAATTCCAGTTATAAGGTAAATAAGTACTATGGATATATTGTACAACATGATGAATATAATTAACACC
Source organism: Tursiops truncatus (assembly GCF_011762595.2). Classification (NCBI taxonomy): domain Eukaryota; kingdom Metazoa; phylum Chordata; class Mammalia; order Artiodactyla; family Delphinidae; genus Tursiops; species Tursiops truncatus. The sequence goes on along the minus strand of NC_047040.1, from coordinate 68,940,282 downwards.
GCTGTACATTATATATGAAAGTTGTTAAGAGAATAAATCCTAAGGGAGTAAATCATCACAAGAAAAAAATTTTTTTTCCTATTTCTTTTATTTTGTATCTATATGAGATGATGGACACTCACTAAACTTACTGTGGTAATCATTTTGTGATGTATCAATACGTAAGTCAAATCATTGTTCTGTACAAAAAAAGTGACTGGCATATGTGTAGAGGGTAACCTAAATTCAGTATGAGGAGTAATGGACCCTGTGACATAACAAATTCAGTCATAATACCTGAGCTGAGATTAATTTACTGATTTTTCTGAATTGTAGGCTAGCAGCACCATCATTAGGGGATTGGATACTACCTATCGCTGCAGAGACAAATCAATCTATACTGATTATAGATCGCTATTAAAGACTTATGTAGCTACAGAATTAGCAACTTAATTCTCAGTAATACCAGTTGTAGACATAAAGGCAATTAGTTGAAAAGTCAATTATCAATATAGGAAATACAGGGGAAATAAACTGACGGAACTTCAGTATGTTATGCTTCATTATTTCTCTAAAACCTTAAGAGTGACTGTGTTTTTCACTTCATGCTCTAACAATCAGAGAAGAATTTTTAAAATATATTGCCTTTGACTTCCTGCATTGCGGCAACTTAAATGATCATGCTCATAGAATGTACTCAAATAAAAATATTTGTTGAATTAGTGAGTGAATTCCTTCATAGTCCTGAGAGAGGCTTCTCAACCATATGCATTCTTTTACATCTATGTGGAAATTAAAGTCTATCCTCTCACGTCTGCCAGAGACATTCAGCCTGGGGATTTGATTTCTCCTGCATCTGAGACTTTTGAGAGTGCACTACAATCTAGATTCACTCAGGGCTCTCAGATTCAGGCAACTGCAGTTACTGTAGAGGTCCATGATTGGTGGCCAATTTCCCCATCTGTCTGTATTGTAACTGGTGTCACAGACAAGGTGAGACAGTGAATAAAATAACATTACCTTATGTCATAGTTAAATATATGAAAAATATAAAATCCAAGTACAGGAAGCTAAATTAGTATGCGTTTCCTTGTATAAACTGTCTTCCTAAATACAGTTTTGAAACAAAACCGTATTTAAAAAATACAGTTTTGAAACAAAACCGTATTTCAAAAATACAGTTTTGAAACAAAACCGTATTTCAAAAATAGTTTTTTGAAACAAAAAATTTGAGATACCTGAAAACTTTAACTTGTTTCTGAGTAATAAGTACTTACATAATACATAGTCTATAGAAATGATTTTAAATTCACGGCTAAATACATTTTACTGAAGTAAAAACTGAAGGGTATGAGACTACCAGTGATTTTCTTTTTTTTTTTTAATCATCTTTATTGGAGTATAATTGCTTTACAATGGTGTGCTAGATTCTACTGTATCACAGAGTGAATCAGCTATACGTATACATATATCCCCATAGCCCCTCCCTCTTGCATCTCCCTCCCACCCTCCCTATCCCACCCCTCTAGGTGGTCACAAAGCACCGAGCTGATCTCCCTGGGCTATGCGGCCGCTTCCAACTAGCTTTGTAGTTTACATTTGGTAGTGTATACATGTCCATGCCATTCTCTCACTTCGTCCTAGCTTACCCTTCCCCCTCCCCGTGTCCCATGTCCTCAAGTCCATTCTCTACGTCTGCATCTTTATTCCTGTCCTGCCCCTACGTTCTTCAGAATCATGTTTTTCAGATTCCATATATATGTGTTAGCAAACGGTATTTTTCTCTTTCTCACTTACTTCACTCCGTATGATAGACAATGGGTCCATCCACCTCACTACACGTAACTCAATTTTGTTTCTTTTTATGGCTGAGTAATATTCCATTGTATATATGTGCCACATCTTCTTTATCCATTCATCTGTCAATGGACACTTAGGTTGCTTCCATGTCTGGCTATTGTAAATAGTGCTGCAATGAACATTGTGGTACATGACTCTTTTTGAATTATTGTTTTCTCATGGTATGTGCCCAGTAGTGGGATTGCTGGGTCATATGGTAGTCCTGTTTTTACTTTTTAGGAACCTTCATACTGTTCTCGATAGTGCCTGTATCAATTGACATTCCCACCAACAGTGCAAGAGGTTTCCCTTTTCTCCACACCCTCCCTAGCATTTATTGTTTCTAGACTTTTTGATGATGGCCACCGTGACCAGTATGAGGTGATACCTCATTGTTGTTTTGATTTGCATTTCTCTAATGACTGTGATGTTGAGCATCTTTTCATGTGTTTTTAGCAATCTGTATACCTTCTTTGGAGAAATGTCTGTTTAGGTCTTCAGCCCATTTTTGGATTGGGTTGTTTGGGTTTTTTTTTGATATTGAGCTGCATGAGCTGCTTGTATATTTTGGAGATTAACTCTTTGTCATTTGCTTCATTTCCAAATATTTTCTCCCATTCTGAGGGTTGCCTTTTCATCTTGTTTATGGTTTCCTTTGCTGTGAAAAAGCTTTGAAGTTTCATTAGGTCCCATTTGTTTATTTTTATTTCCATTTCTCTAGGAGGTGGGTCAAAAAGGATCTGGCGGTGATTTATGTCATACAGTGTTCTGCCCATGTTTTCCTCTAAGAGTTTCATAATGTCTGGCCTTACACTTAGGTCTCTAATCCATTTTGAGTTTATTTTTGTGTATGGTGTTAGGAAGTGTTCTAATTTCATTCTTTTACATGTAGCTGCCCAGTTTTCCCAGCACTACTTATTGAAGAGGCTGTCTTTTCTCCATTGTATATTCTTGCCTCCTTTATCAAAGATAAGGTGACCATAGGTGTGTGGGTTTATCTCTGGGCTTTCTATCCTGTTCCATTGATCAATATTTCTGTTTTTGTGCCAGTACCATACTGTCTTGATTACTGTAGCTTTGTAGTATAGTCTGAAGTCCAGGAGCCTGATTCCTCCAGTTCTGTTTTTTTCCCTCAAGATTGCTTTGGAAATTTGGGGTCTTTTGTGTTTCCATACAAATTGTGAAATTTTTTGATCTAGTTCTGTGAAAAAAGCCATGGGTAGTTTGATAGGGATTGCATTGAATCTGTAGATTGCTTTGGGTAGTATAGTCATTTTCACAATGTTGATTCTTCCAATCCAAGAACATGGTATATCTCTCCATCTGTTTGTATCATCTTTAACTTCCTTCATCAGTGTCTTATAGTTTTCTGCATACAGGTCTTTTGTCTCCTTAGGTAGGATTATTCCTAGGCACTTTATTCTTTATGTTGCAGTGGTAAATGGGAGTGTTTCTTCAATTTTTCTTCCAGATTTTTAATCATTAGTGTATAGGAATGCCAGAGATTTCTATGCATTAATTTTGTATCCTGCTACTTTACCAAATTCATTGATTAGCTCTAGCAGTTTTCTGGTAGCATCTTTAGGATTGTCTATGTATAGTACGATGCCATCTGCAAACAGTGACAGTTTTACTTCTTTTTCTGATTTGGATTCCTTTTATTTCTTTTTCTTCTCTGATTGCTGTGGCTAAAACTCCCAAAACTATCTTGAATAATAGTGGTGAGGGTGGGCAACCTTGTCTTGTTCCTGATCCTAGTGGAAATGGCTTCAGTTTTTCACCACTGAGAATGATGTTGGCTGTGGGGTTGTCATAATTGGCCTTTATTATGTTAAGTTCCCTCTTTGCCTACTTTCTGGAGGTTTTTTTTTTTTATCATAAATGGGTGCAGAATTTTGTTGAAAGCTTTTCCTGCATCTATTGAGATGATCATATGGTTTTTTATCCTTCAATTTGTTAATATGGTGTTTCACATTGATTGATTTGCGTATATTGACAAATCCTTGCATTCCTGGGATAAAACCCATTTGATCATGGTGTATTATCCTTTTAATGTGCTGTTAGAGTCTGATTGATAGTATTTTGTTCAAGATTTCTGCATCTCTGTTCATCAGTGATATTGGCCTGTAGTTTTCTTTCTTTGTGACATCTTTGTCTGGTTTTGGTATCAGGGTGACCGTGGCCTCATAGAATGAGTTTCGGAGTGTTCCTCCCTTTGCTATATTTTGGAAGAGTTTGAAAGGATAGGTGTTAGCTCTTCTCTAAATGTTTGATAGAATTCACCTGTGAAGCCATCTGGTCCTGGGCTTTTGTTTGTGGGAAGATTTTTAATCACATTTGCATTTCAGTGCTTGTGATTGGTCTATTTATATTTTCTATTTTGTCCTGGTTCAGTCTCAGATGTTTGTGCTTTTCTAAGAATTTGTCCATTTCTTCCAGGTGGTCCATTTTACTGGCATATAGTTGCTTGTAGTAATCTCTCATGATCCTTTGTATTTCTGCAGTGTCAGTTGTTACTTCTCCTTTTTCATTTCTAATTCTGTTGATTTGAGTCTTTCCCTTTTTTTCTTGATGAGTCTGGCTAATGGTTTATCAATTTTATCTTCTCAAAGAATCAGCTTTTAGTTTTACTGATCTTTGCTATCGTTTCCATCATTTCTTTTTCATTTATTTCTGATCTGATCTTTATGATATCTTTCCTTCTACTAACTTTGGGGGTTTTTTTGTTCTTCTTTCTGTAATTGCTTTAGGTGTAAGGTTAGGTTGTTAATTTGAGATTTTTCTTGTTTCTTGAGGTAGGATTTTATTGCTATAAACTTCCCTCTTAGACTTCTTTTGCTGCATCCCATAGGTTTTGGGTAGTTGTATTTTCATTGTCATTTTTTCTAGGCATTTTTTGATTTCCTCTTTGATTTCTTCAGTGATCTCTTGGTTATTTAGTAGTGTATTGTTTAGCCTCCATTTGTTTGTACTTTTTACAATATTTTTCCTGTGATTCATATGTAGTCTTACAGCATTGTGGTCAGAAAAGATACTGATACGATTTCAATTTTCTTAAATTTACCAAGGCTTCATTTTTGACCCAGGATATGATCTATCCCGGAGAATGGTCCATGAGCACTTGAGAAGAAAGCATATTCTTTTGTTTTTGGATGCAGTGTCCTGTAAATATCAATTAAGTCCATCTTGTTTAATGTATCATTTAAAGCTTCTGTTTCCTTATTTATTTTCATTTGGGATGATCTGTCCATTGGTGAAAGTGGGGTGTTAACGTCCCCTACTATGATTGTGTTACTGTTGATCTCCCCTTTTATGGCTCTCAGCATTTGCCTTATGTACTGAGGTGTTCCTATGTTGGGTGTATAAGTATTTACAATTGTTATATCTTCTTGGTTGATCCCTTAATCATTATTTAGTGTCCTTCCTTGTCTCTTGTAATAGTCTTTATTTTAAAGTCTATTTTGTCTGATATGAGAATTGCTACTCCAGCTTTCTTTTGATTTCCATTTGCATGGAATAAATTTTTCCATCCCCTCACTTTCAGTCCATAGGTGTCCCTAGGTCTGAAGTGGGCCTCTTATAGAGAGCATATATACAGTCTTGTTTTTGTATCCATTCAGCCAGTCCATGTCTTTTGGTTGAAGCAATTAATCCACTTACATTTAAGGTAGTTATCGATATGTATGTTCCTCTTACCATTTTCTTAATTTTGGGGGGTTTGTTATAGTAGGTCTTTTCCTTCTCTTGTGTTTCCTGCCTAGAGAAGTTCCCTTAGCATTTGTTGTATAGCTGGTTTGGTGGTGCTGAATTCTCTTAGCTTTTGCTTGTCTGTAAAGGTTTTAATTTCTCCATCAAATCTGAATGAGATCCTTGCTGGGTAGAGTAATCTTGGTTGTAGTTTTTTCCCTTACATCACTTTAAATATGTCCTGCCACTCCCTTCTGGCTTGCAGAGTTTCGGCTGAAAGAGCAGCTGTTAACCTTATGGGGTTAACCTTGTATGTTATTTGTTGCTTTTCCCTTGCTGTTTTTAATACTTTTTCCTTGTATTTAATTTTTGATAGTTTGATTAATATGTTTCTTGTTGTGTTTCTCCTTGGAGTTATCCTGTATGGGACTTTTTGTACTTCCTGGACTTGATTGACTATTTCCTTTTCTATATTAGGGTAGTTTTCAACTATAATCTCTTCAAATATTTTCTCAGTCCCTTTCTTTTTCTCTTCTTCTTCTGGTACCCCTATAATTCGAATATTGGTCTATTTAATGTTGTCTCAGAGGTCTCTGAGGCTGTCCTCACTTCTTTTCATTCTTTTTTCTTTATCCTGTTCTGTGGTAGTTATTTCCACTATTTTATCTTCCAGGTCACTTATCCATTCTTCCACCTCAGTTATTCTGTTATTGATTCCTTCTAGAGAATTTAATTTCATTTATTGTGTTGTTTATCATTGTTTGTTTGCTCTTTAGTTCTTCCAGGTCCTTGTTAAACGTTTGTGTTTTCTCCATTCTATTTCCAAGATTTTGCATCATCTTTACTATCATTGCTCTGAATTCTTTTTCAGGTAGGCTGCCTGTTTCCTCTTCATTTGTTTGGTCTGGTGATTTTTTACCTTGCTCCTTAATCTGCTGCGTTTTTCTCTGTCTTCTTGTTTTGCTTAAGTTACTGTGTTTGGGGTCTCCTTTTCGCAGGCTGCACGTTCACAGTTCCTGTTGTTTTTGGTGTCTGCCCACGGTGGGTAAGTTTGGTTCAGTGGGTTGTGTAGGCTTCCTGGTGGAGGGGACCGGTGCCTGTGTTCTGTTGGGTGAGGCTGGATGTTGTCTTTCTGGTGGGCAGGACCACATCCGGTGGTGTCTTCTGAGGTGTCTGTGACCTCATTATGATTTTAGGCAGCCTCTCTGCTAATGTGTGGTGTTGTGTTCCTGTCTTGCCAGTTGTTTGGCATGGGGTGTCCAGCACTGGAGCTTGCTGGTTGTTGAGTGGAGTTGGGTCTTAGCGTTGAGATGGAGATCTCTGGGAGAGCTCTCACCGATATTACAAGGGGCCAGGAGGTCTCTGGTGAACCAATGTCCTGAACTCAGCTCTCCCACCTCAGGGGCTCAGGCCTGACACCCGGCCTGAGCACCAAGACCCTGTCAGCCACACAGCTGTCCTCAGTGAGGTGTCTGCAGATGGCTGGCCTGCCACTATGCCAATCTGTGGTTGTGGATCAAGATCTTGGGTTACAACAGCAGCTGCACTGGCCTTCTTCCCTGGAAGAAGTTGTTTAACCCCAAATCTGCTGCTGCCCCTGACCAACTCCAGTGCCTACCAGTGATTTTCATATCTCATTGTTTGTATAATGAAATTTTAATGTGTGACATAGAACTACTAAGAAACTTGAGGTGGCTTAGTGGCTGGCCTGGACTGTGGAGTAATCTGACCATAACATCTGTCTCTTCACTGACTGCCAGGATAGGTCTGGATAATTGAACGATTAACATGGGCAATGTTTAAATTTTCCTAGTGAATAAAATCCTTGAAAGCAGAAATTGTATCTTTTTTTTCCTCTTTAGTTTCAGAGTACAGTAGTGACTTGTGCTTATGGATACTTAGAAATTGTTAATCAAAAGAATGATTGATTTATTGACTATATGATTCAAGGAAGTCACATATGTATACTACCTTTGCAGTTTCTATTGAAAACATCAAATTGCATAAAAATAAAAAATGATGAATTAGAATTATTAAAAAATCAAGACACACATCTGTGTATACACATATTCCTCTATGATTCCAAATTTTAGATGATAGATGGATAATCTTTTTATGAGTGTATTGGCATTACGAGGAAAATGCATTTCTTTCTTTCTTGTGGTACTAGAGAAAACAAACTTCCCTCCCTTTTTGAAGCATACCCTACCAGGATCATATGGAACAAAAACACTAGATTACTGATGTCACAGAAAAGCAGGTTTTTCATCCTTCCCTTGCTCCAGGCAGAGATGTAATATTAACCAGAAACAGGGAAAGGGTCTTAGGCCAAAGAATTTTTATGATTCTTTAGTTTCTGATGCTTTACCCATTCTTTCCACACAGTCTCCTTCCTCTGTGTAGAGTGGGGAACACTCATTCGCTTTCCTTATAAGGAATCTTTATTCCTGGAGAGACTCTTCACAGCAGTTTGTAGGTATTTCTGAACATGGGGCCCAGTATGCACTGCAGGTGCCACTATGTTACTAGCTCTGTGCATTTACATTAAGTTTTTGTTTCTGTACATTGGAAAACTTGTACTTTTTTTCATGTGTCTCTGGGTATCTATCAAACCACATCTCTCCATGATAACTGTGTATTACAGAGTAGTTAAGATATGGTGTGTTCATTTCAGAAGCTGGTGTAACAAAAGTGCAAAAAAATAAGGAAACAAAAATAGCCTTTCAAAATATTCTGGAGAAAAATCTCATCAGAATGTTTCTTACGAATGGATATGTTTGATATCTAACTCCTAAGTAAGAGTGAAGTTGAAGTAAGTTTATAATATATTACTTTAAAATTTTAATTTATAATATTTTGTTTAAAATATTAAATTCTCTATAGGAAAACGTGCAAAGGAAAAAAAAGTTTATTTTTAAGTCATGGAATAACATGACTTCACTTCAGCTTCATATAAATTGGTAAATGTAGCTATAGTACTCGCAAAGTATGTGAAACATCAGAAAAAAAGGAACTGTAAAAAAAACAAAACGCTAGATGGCAAAGAATTAAAGAAAGAACAAAATTAACAGCCCATTGAGAGGGAAGAAGTTGAAGTCAGAAAGAGTGGAAAAACTAACAGAGTATTAAGAAAAATGTAAATGTAGTTTGAAAAGAGAAATATAAAATTAAAGCATTGCAAGGAATTTTGCTTCCAAATGTCATTAATTAATTAAAATAATTAAAACAATAAAGTGTTCCTTTAAATTTTTTCCTTTTTCTTGTAAAAACATTGAATAGAGTTTTTCTCTCTATTTTACACTATCTTGCTCCACCCATTTTTCAGGCATCTATCTCCCAGGAAAAAACTCTAATATCTCTTTCACCAATTGAATGGCCCCCAGGATGGGGAGTAGTTTGAAAAGGGGAGGAAAAAACCCTTCCTAACCCCAATGAGGATTATCTACTGGAAATAAAAAATATTATACTTGTGGTTAAATATTGGAAACATTCCTATTAATAAATATTAGGGACAATAATACTATTTAACATCATACATAGGCCCTCTTCATTTAAAGAAAAAGAAAGATAAGTAAAGGAAGGTATAAATGTTGTAAAGGAAGATACAAAGCTTTTAATATGTGATGATGCTAAGATTATCTAACAGAAAATCCATGTGAATCAACTGAAAATTTCTCTAAAGCAGGAATACCCAATCAGAAAATTTAGTGGGGAAAAGAATATCATTTGTAATAGCGACAACAATAAACAAAAAACATAAAATACTTGAGAATAAATTGAAAAAAGGAATCTATGTGGCTATATGAAGAAAATTGCAAGTTTATTGAAAATGTGATGTTAAAAATAACTCAATAATAAGAGAAATATATCAAAGCCCAGAATTTAAAAACTTAGTTTTTTAGAATGTCAATTTTTAACTAATTAATCTATAAATTTATAGCAATTCCAATTAAAACCTCAACATTATATTTATAGAACCTGTTATTCCAAAATTCATATAAAAATCCAATAATAGAAACTTTTAATAAAGAACACTGTCCTAAAAGAGATCAAAACATAAAGGCATAGTAATTAAAATAAGGAGTTTGTTTGAGGAGTAGATGAATAAATCAGTGGAAAAAAATAGAGTTCAGAAAAAATACCTATAAATAAATAGTAACATAGCTTGAATAAATGGCATTTAAAACTTTTGGAAAGGATAGACTATTCAAGAAATAGTGTTGTGAGAATCTGTTAATCGTTTAAAATTAAAGTAGACCATCTACAGTGCCTTACCCTAACAAATAAATTTTATATAGATTTAAAATCAAAACACTAGATAAAAATAGAGGAGAATATTTTTGCAATCATGTCAAGGAAGTTGAAAAGGTGAAGACTTTCTAAATAAAATGGAAAACCCAGAGACATGAAGGAAAAATCTGATAGATTTGACTAAATAAAAATTTAAAAATTCTCTCTTACAAAAGACAGGAAAAATAAAAGTGAAACCAAATAACTATCTTGGAAAAATTAAAGACCCATATGAGAAAAAGAGTAATATATATTAATATTCATAATCTATAAAACCACATAGCAAGGATAGTAACCCTTTGTTATTTTTAGGTCACCATTTATTGAGTATTTTAACTATGTTTTAGGTAATTCACTGATGGGTTGTTTTTTTTTTTCCAGTTTTATTTATTTATTTATTTTTAAACTTTTATATTGGAGTATAGTTGATTTACAATGTTGTGTTAGTTTCAGGTGTACAGCAAAGTGATTCAGTTATACTTATGCACATATCTATTATTTTTCAAATTCTTTTCCCATTTACGTTATTACAGACTATTGAGTAGAGGTTCCCTGTGCTATACAGTAGGTCCTTGTTGATTATCTATAATTCACTGATGCTTTAAACATTTTAAAATTTGTCATGTTAACCCAATGAAGTATTTCAAAGTTTCATTTTAAGGAAATGAAAGAAGAAGAAAACAAACATTTGGGTGAAATAATTTGCCTAAGGTTGCATCATTATGGGACCCTGCCAACATTTGAACCAAGGGCTTTAGTTGAAGAATTCCTAACTGCAGTACTCTATGAACTTCCCTTTCACTGTGAATATAAAACTTTTTTTTCAGTTTCTGGTTCATAATTAATTTTGTTCATATGTTTATGATGATAAAAAGTTGAAAGATTCTATAGACATACAACCATTAATTGTTAACTGCATGATTTACTTTCTTTGATGTTTAGTATGCCTTCCCCACAACAGACAGGTTTTCTTCTTGTTTCTCGTAATTTCATATAACCCCTTAATCTATCTAGAATTTATTAGAATACTATTCACCATACCACTACATAGCATGAAGTGATATGCTGAATGGATCTTTTTTCCCGTGTAGGTGACCCTTTTCCTATGTTAAACTCTTATTTTCTCTAGAGGTCATTTTGAATTCATCTGTTTAATTCCACTTATTATATGTCTATTCTTGTACCTATATTATCCTGGCTTACTTACTGAAGCCCTGTAATTTGTTTTAATACTTGATAAGGTAAGCTTATTTTTCAAAACTTTCTGGAAATCCACAAACCATTGATTTTGAAAGGTATTATGTTTCTCTACAACATTTAATCTTCCTATCCAAGAACAAGGTACATCTTTGCATTAACTAGAGTCTTTATATATATTTGATAATTTATATAAATATATATAAATTTACTAATTTTATTCCCATGGATCTTTCACATTAATTGTTAACTATTTGCCTAGATTACTTATTTACCATGTGCGTGTGATGGAGTTGTGTGTAACATGAATATTACTATAGTTAATGGGATGTTTTCTGTTCTATTGCATTTTCTATTTGTAGCTATCGCTGGTTGCTGTGATTAGAATGACATTGTTTGTTTGTTTTCCTTTAGTAGCAGCAGTGAAGACTGTATTTTTATATTGTTCAAATTCAATAATCATTTTTAAGCACTGACTAAGTACCAGGTTCTATTCTAGGAGTATGAAGATATAGATAAGACAGGAATCTCTTCCTCAAAAGCATGCAGGGCCTGATAGAAATGCCTGTAATCTTTGTATCAGGGGCTAGGATTAATGACATATTGATAAGGGACAGAAAAAAACTATTGGTATTTACATAGAATAAATGAATGTTTTAGGAAATCATTCTAAAAAGTCAAGGGCTATACTGTATCCTTCAACATCCTCATGGCACTTAGCACATCATTTTACCCTTGAGGCCAACTGCAGTAGTAACAGCTACCATTTACTATCTCTTAGGTTTCAAGCACTGTAGAAACTAAGAATAATTTCATTAATCCTCCCAACAGTTTACCATGTGGGTGTTCTAATCCCCATTAAACTGATGAGAGAACTGAGACTCAGAGAACTTAAGGAACATACCCACAGACTCTCTGCAAGTACTTGGCAGACTTAGGATTCAAACAGGTCTGTGTGCCTGGTATTCCTCCATGATGCTCTGCTGTAGACACAGAGTTCATGATTATGAGATGGACAAGTGATGCAAATATTTATTTCATTGCAAATAAACAATGAAAACACTAGTCACTTTTTTTACTGGATTTTTTAAGGCTGTTGAAATTTGTCCTTTATTTTTTAATAGAGTTTTTAAAGGTTACTTTCCATTTACAATTATTACAAAATATTGTCTATATTCCCCATGTTGACAATACATGCTTGAGTCTGTTTTACACCTAATAGTTTATGCCTTCCACTCCTCCACCCCTAAGACTAGTCACTTTTTAAAAATATTTTAATTTTATTGGAGTATAGTTGATTTACAATGTTGTGTTAGTTTCAGATGTACAGCAAAGTGATTCAGTTTATATATGTATATATGTATTCTTTTTCAGATTCTCTTCCCATTTAGGTTATCACAGAGAATTGAGCAGAGTTCCCTGTGCTATACAGTAGGTCCTCGTTGCTTACATATAGTAGTGTGTGTGTGTGTGTGTGTGTGTTCACCCCAAGCTCCTGATTTATCCCTCCCCTGCCACATTTCCCCCTAGATAACCATAAGTTTGTTTTCGATATCTGTAAGTCTGCTTCTGTTTTGGAAATAAGTTCATTTGTATCTTTTTAAAAATTAGATTCCACACATGAGTGATATCATGGGATATTTGTCTTTCTCTGTCTGATTTACTTCACTTAGTATGATAATCCTTAGGTCCATCCATGTTGCTGCAAATGGCATTAGTTCATTCTTTTGTTTTGTTTTGTTTTTGTTTTTTTTTGGCGGTACGCAGGCCTCTCACTGTTGTGGCCTCTCCCGTCGCGGAGCACAGGCTCCGGACGCGCAGGCTCAGCGGCCATGGCTTGTGGGCCCAGCCGCTCCGCGGCATGTGGGATCTTCCCAGACCGGGGCACGAACCCGTGTCCCCTGCATCAGCAGGCTCACTCTCAACCACTGCACCACCAGGGAAGCCCTAGTTCATTCTTTTTTATGGCTGAATAATATTCCATTGTATATATGTACCACATCTTCTTCATCCATTCCTCTGTTGATGGACATTTAGGTTGCTTCCATGTCTTGGCTATTGTAAATAGTGCTGCAATGAACATTGGGGTGCACGTATCCTTTTGGATTATGGTTTTCTCCAGATATGCCCAGGAGTGGGACTGCTGGATCATAAGGTAGTTCTATTTTAAGTTTCTTAAAGAACTTCCATACTGTTCTCCATAGTGGTTGTACCAATTTACATTCCCCCCAACAGTGTAGGAGGGTTCCCTTTTTCCCACACCCTCTCCAGCATTTATTGTTTGTAGATTTTAAAAAAAAATTTTGTTTATTGGAGTACAGTTGATTTACAATGTTATATCAGTTTCAGGTGTACAGCAAAGTGAATCAGTTATACATATATCCACTCTTCTAGATTCTTTTCCCATATAAGCCATTACAGAGTACTGAGTAGAGTTTCCTGTGCCATACAGTAGGTCCTTATTAGTTATATATTTTATATATAGTACTGTGTATATGTCAATCCCAATCTTCCAATTTATCCCTCCTTCCCTTACACCTTAGTAACCATAAGTTTGTTTTCTACATCTGTAACTATATTTCTGTTTTGTTGATAAATTTATTTGCACCCTTTTTTTTAGATTCCACATATAAGTGATATCATATGTAGACTTTCTGATGGTGGCCATTCTGACAAGTGTGAGGTGATACCTCATTGTAGTTTTGATTTGCATTTCTCTGATAATTAGTGATGTTGAGCATCTTTTCATGTACTTTTTGGCCATTTTTTATGTCTAGCTATATGCCAATAAAAAGGACAACCTAGAAGAAATGGACAAATTCTGAGAAAGATACAAACTTCCAAGACACAGCCAGGAAGAAATAGAAAATATGAACAGACCAATCACAAGTACTGAAATTGACATAGTGATTAAAAAAAACTTCCAACGAACAAAAATCCAGGACCAGATGGCTTCACAGGTGAATTCTATCAAGCATTTAGAGAAGAGCTAACTTCTATCCTTCTCAAACTCTTCCAAAAAATTGCAGAGGAAGGAATGCTCCAAAGCTCATTCTATGAGGCCACCATCACCCTGATACCCAAACCAGACAAAGATACCACAAAAAAAGAAAATTACAGGCTAATATCACTGATGAACATAGACACAAAAATACTCAACAAAATACTAGCAAACTGGATCCAACAACACATTAAAAGGATCGTACACCATGATCAAGTGGGATTTATCCCAGGAATGCAAGGATTCTTCAATATCTGTAAATCAATTAATGTGATATACCACATTAAGAAACTAAAGAATAAAAACCATATGATCATCTCAATAGATGCAGAAAAAGCTTCTGACAAATTCAACACCGATATATGAGAAAAGCCCTCCAGAAAGTGGAAATAGAGGGAGCTTACCTCAACATAATAAAGGCCATATATGACAAACCCACAGCCAACATCATTCTCAACAGTGAAAACCTGAAAGCATTCCCTCTAAGACCAGGAACAAGGCACGGATGTCCATAGTCACTTTTAACTAACCTGAAATATGGGACTATATTTTCTCTTGGGATTTCTTACTTGATGAAAGATGATAAATTGGGAGGAGGGGAGATGGATGATAGTCGAATAGTATTAAAATAGCAGGAGATGAAACCAATAATTTCTGTTCCCTTTGCTCTTTTGCAAAATTAGCACTACACTGTCCAACATGTGGCTACTAAATTTTATGTTTAAATTATTTAAAATTAAATAAAATTAATAATGCAGTTCCTCAGTTGCATTAGCCACATTTCAAGTTCCTAATAGCTACACTTGGCTGCAGCTATCAAATTTGGGCAGTGCCAAAAATTTCCATCATCACAGAAATCTCTATTGAACAGTGTTGATTTAGCCCATCTGACCCAGACTTCATATTCTGGAGTTGGTTTGTAATTTCATTTCCTCCATTAATATTTTACATGCACTATGTGCCAGGACATGAGCTAGGCACTGGGATACAAAAACACGTAAGACACAGTCTCCTTCTGGGGGTTTCTCAGTATCCAGTGGGAAACAAATGCAATGAAATTGCTCTTCTTGGGAATAATAATAATAATAATCATAATAGTTTCCTAAAAGATTACTGTACTTTTTCTGGTCTCTTTCCCTGCACCAGTGTATAATTTTTGACTATTTCAGACTGATCTGCGGTACTCTGAATTATCTATTGCCCTAAAATTTTATGAGTTTAGTTCTGATTTTTGGCCTTAGAGTTTTGCAAATCTTAGTGTTGATTTTTACACCCACCCACACAGTCCCAGAACTGCTGCCTTTGCAGCATACATCTGAATCACAATTTCTGCTAATTCTTTTTAGATAATAACTGTGTCGGGAGTGATCTATTCACAGGTTCTTTGTTTAGGTTACCTAATGAAAAATAGAAAATCTTGACCTAGAATTCCCCCATTTCATCTTGCACAAAATAACTAATGATGAAATTATCAGCAAAACAGTTTGATTCTTTACTGTGAAGCATTTGAAATTGCTCACTTGTCTGCTGGAAAACCCTGTTCTCTCCCTGTGTGAGAGAAAGCTTGTCTTCCCTATGAGTTTTCACCTACAAGCCAGACTGGCTTCTGAAAACATCTTGCTGCCAGTTAAAAGCTATCAAATATGACCCCAATGGGGGCTCTCTCTTCACCCACAGTTAGTAAGAGTAATTCTGTTTCTCACTTTAAAAAATACAATAAAAACTCACTTCACCTTTGCTGGAAAAGCCATCTCCATTTCATCAGGGCCTCATTTTTGCACCTACTTTGATTTGGGGTATTTTAGATCCTATGCACAAAATGTCTCCTTTCCAAATTGATGTTTACTAGTATTTATTTAGCACATTTTTAAAAATTTGGCACAAGAACATTTTATGGGGCATTATTTCATGAAAACAGCCTAAAATTAACACTATCAAATAAGGGGTAAATCAGAATCTCAGCCAGTGTCAGAAATGGAGAAGAAATGATTAAATGTGTCTAAACATTCATCTTCCTCTGAGGAAAGATTTGCCACTGAATGTTGCTCAGCTTTTACCTGAATCATTCTGCCTGTCTGTAGGACATCCATTACAGCTGTTGCCAGGTGCTGCAAACCAGAGGGCCAACGTCATGTTGACTGCTGCTTTCTGCTACTGTTGGACCCTCATTGTGTTTCATGCAAAATCAGTCTTGGAAGCTTTCTCACACTTTATTTTTCTCACTGTCTAGATAAAATTTTCCCTTTTGTTTCCAGCCCTGCAAGATTCAGGGCTCCAGTGTTTTAATTCCAAACAAATGACTGAATAAATGAAAGCTCAATGACATGACATAATCATCACCTACTACATATGTCGCATCACAGAGTGCATGTTTTAAATAAACTGACCATGATCAGTTGCTTTTAAGGTATTCATTTTCTTTCATATAAATGGAAGCAATATATCTCATTGACATTAATGGAAGCAAATAATCCCACTGGGTTAACCTATAAATTCGTCGAGGGCAAGAAACAAAGACTTCCCCAGGTGGGAAGGGGGAGCAGGACGAATTGGGAGATTGGGATTGACATATATAGAGTATTGATACTATGTATGAAATAGATAACTAATGAGAACCTACTGTATAGCACAGGAAACTCTACTCAGTGCTATGTGCTGACCTAAATGGGAAGGAAATCCAGAAAAGAGGGGATATATGTATATGTAAACTGATTCACTTTGCTGTACAACAGAAACTAACACATTGTAAAGCAACTATACTCCAATAAAAATTTTTAAAAAAGAATGAACAACAACAAAAAAGAAACAAAGCTACTCATTCTATTTTTCTCCAATGCCCAAGTCTTGCACTGTGATTTGCAAGGCCAGCCTGATACATACCACTGAGTAACAGGGCTTGTCTTTGTCATTTGCAGTTTAACTCTCATTTAACCTTCCTCCAATCTATTCCTCACCTGATCCAGGGCCACCAGGCTGTCCTTCTCTTCCTCCTCTTACCTCCATTCTTCTCAATGATAGAATCTTACATGAGGGGCCCACTTTTAGGGAATTCATTAGGGCCTCAATCAAGAGGACTCAACATTGGGACTGTCTTCTTTATTCTTTACAACCCCCCATCATTTTACCTCCACGAAAATGCATCTCCTTTGTGCCTTCTGTTTTCTCGTCTCTGACAGTTGATCATGCTATTTTCCATGTTACGGGCCAGGGGAACCCTCATCCTTATGTTTCCCGCATTTATGGCTTCTATCTACATCATTTAAGCCCTCATGGTCTTCTTGTCTCCTTGGGCAGGACCTATATGTTGAGGCAGGGATTTCCCCTTGCAGCTTGCCAGGTAAGTATCTGCTTTTGTAGACTATCCCTTGGATCATTTTGCATTAGCGGAAGAAACATATCAGATACACCTAAGACTCCAAATATCTAAAACTTACCCTCTAATCCATATGACTAGCTAGAACGCTGATGGGTTAATCCCCATCTGATTTTGAATTGGAAAAAAATTGTAATTTCTTTGTCCCTTTAGATTCAAACATTAATATGTTAGCTTGTATGCAAGCTGATGAAAAACTTTAGTACATTTCCTCTCTTGGTGCTTATACCGGTATTATCTTTTGACAGTCCCTTGTGAGAAACACAATGTTTTAACTCAGAAGGTTTACTGTGATGACAGGAATTTAGGCTCAGCGGCACCTGTAGGAGAGCATTTTTGGAATACGATGCACCCCTCAAAGCTTATCCTTTAAAGAAAAGCACACTCTAGCTATAGGTATAATGATTGAGAATAAAGTTCTTGACTAGTTTATTTTTGATACTGAGGTGATATTTTCAACATGACCTAGAGGTAATCCTGAACATTTCTATTTCCACCTTCAGAGACCAGGGGTTATGCTGTAAAAGTGCTTGTGATCAGTAGAAAATCTCACAGCAGGCAAAAACAGTCACCAAAGGTATTTGAATTCAGATTCTGCTTCAGATTGGTTTCCTTGGAAAAGAATTTGTACTCAATCATCAGTTGAATTTTTCTACTGATTTTGAGTCAGTTTTTCAAATGTTGATTTTAATATCAATATGAATTCATATTATATACATTGCTGTTTAGGGTGTTTCTAACAGAAAATATTAATGACGAGCATACACTGAAAGCATTTTGAAAGGAAAAGAGCAATTTTCTAGCACGGCTACTGAATTTTATTGGTAGACAAGGTGTCACATCATTAATTCTTAGGAGTTGCTAAAATAGGCATAAAGAAAAGCATAAATTTTAAAAGTAACCAGAGTTAAAGACCAAAGAAGCAAAGTCAAAGGAAGAGTTATTAAACATATTTAATGACTATCAGCCATGTGTACTAGCAAAGTGGAATTGCTCCCAAAGAATACACAGTCCCTGCATGCAAACATTCACTCTCTGGCTAGTGAGCCAATGCAGATCCAGGAGTATAAATTAATATATTATTGAAAGGGTGACAGACCAAGGGCAGTTCTGAATTTGAGGTGGCCAATCAAAGAAGGGATCCTGGAGAATGGGTTTAGGCCAAGGGTTAAAGGGGAGCATGGGGATTCACTGGTAAACTATAAGTGATTTTTAACATATTCACACACAGAAATCTATCATCCATCTAAATCAGGTTTTCTTAACCTTGGTACCATGGATATTTTGGGCTGGATAATCCTTCATTAGGAAGGGCTGTCTTATGCATTGTAGGATGCTTAGCAACATCCTTGATACCTACTAGATACCAATTAACACATCCTTCCCCTGGTTGTGGCAGCCAAAAATGTCTCCAGACATTTCCTAATGTCCCTTGCGTTGGGGATAAGATCATTCCTCTTGCCCCGAGAACCACTGATTAACTGCATTGTTATAGGTAAATCTTTCATTTGATAGTCATGGTCAAATAATAATAGTGATACTAAAGTTTAAATTCTTACCTTAGGCTATGTATTTTGCCAGCATTATGTCATTCAATTCTCACAACTCTGTGAGATAAGCAGGCACTTTTATTATCAAGTTTTTTAAACACTGAATTTAAATTTATTGAATGAATAAGTGCATCGTATCATTTAGCAGTTGAAGAAGCTGAGGCTTAGAGGGGTTATGAAACTTGCCCTAGGTAACATTGCTAGGAGGAGATAGAGCATGGAATCACACCTACTTCTGACTAAACCCAAAGCAGAGGCATGTAAGCAGTACATTACAAGGTCTTTCAGTACAGTCTTTCCTTGACCTATTATGAAAGCAAACAAAAAAATGTTAAAAACTGACATACAGGGGCTTCCCTGGTGGTGCAGTGGTTGAGAGTCCGCCTGCCGATGCAGGGGACATGGGCTCGTGCCCCGGTCCGGGAAGATCCCACATGCCACGGAGCGGCTGGGCCTGTGAGCCATAGCAGCTGAGCCTGCGCGTCCGGAGCTTGTGCTCCGCAACGGGAGAGGCCAAAACAGTGAGAGGCCCAAGTACAGCAAAAAAACTGACATACAATCTAATCATAATGCTAAGATTTTGGAAAGGAAGCAATAAAACTGCCCCTGTTTGTAGATAACATGATTAGTTATATAGGAAACTTCAAGGAATCTGTCAAAAAAACCCTGAGCTGATAAGTGAGTTCAAAAGGTCACAGGATATGAGATAAGCATACAAAAATCAATTTTATCTCTCTATATTAGCAATGAACCAAATTTTTAAAATGTCCAATTGTCCACAAATTGAAATACTTAAGGGTAAATCTAACAAACGTGTACAGAACATGTGTGCCGGAAACTATACAATGCTGATGAAAGAAATCAAAGAAGATTTATAAATATATAATACATATTTATAAATATTTATAAAAATTATAAAAATATAAATATTTATAAATAAAAGGAGTAACCTATTTGTTCATGGATTTGAAGACTCAATAGTAAATATTTCAATTTCCCCCAAATTAGTATAAAGGTTTAACAATATCCCTATCAAAATACCAGCAAGGTTTTTTAAAGTGGATATAGGCATGATTATTCAAAAATTTATATGGAAAAGACAAAGGAAGTAGAATAGTAAAAACAATTTTGAAAAAGGAAAACGAAGTAGAAAGGATTTCAAAACTTATTACATAGCTACAATTATGAAGACTATGATATTAGTGGAGGCATAAATGCAAAGATCGTTGGAACAGAACAGGGAACCCAGAAATAGATCCACACGAATATGCCCTACTAATTTTTTATAAAGATGCAAAAGCAATTCAAGGAAGAAAGATAACATTTTTGACAAATGGAGATGGAGTAATTGGACCTTCCATCCACAGGCAAAAAGGAAAATGAACCTCAACCTAAGTCTCACACCTTGTACAAAAATTAACTTATACTCAAATTTAAATCTACAAAAAATTTAGAAAAAACGTAGAAGAATATCCTCAGCATCTAGATTAGGCAAAGATAATTTGGACTTCATCAAAACTAAAAAAAAAAAAAAAAAAAAAAAAAAAAAAAAAATAGATAAAACAGACAAGGTACAGAGCAATAGAAAATATTTGCAAACCACATATTCAACAAAAGACTAGTATCTACTACACATAAAGAACTCTCAAGGCTCAACAGTAAAAGGAACAAACAACCTAATTAGAAAGTGAACAAAACGCATGAAAAGATGATTCACTAAGATATACAGGTGGCAAATAATCACATGAAAAGATATTCAGTCCTACTGGTCATTAGGAAAATGAAAATTAAAACCACAATGAGATATCACTACACATCTGTCAAAATGACTAAAAAAAGAAAAAGTACTAACACCACCAAAAGCTAGTGAAGATTTAGAGATACTGGATCATTTACACACTGCTGGTGAGAATGTAAAATGGTACAGCCACTCTGCAAAATAGTTTGGCAATTTCTTAAAAACTAAACATGTAACTACCACGTGATCAAGCAATTGCTTTCCTGGAGACTCCCCCCTGAGAAGTGTAGAGTATGTTCACACAAAACCTGTACATGAATGTTTATAGCAGCTTAATTCATAATAGCCAAAACCCAGAAATAACACAGATACACTTTAACAAATGAATGACTAAACAAACTATGGTACATCCATACCTCGGAATACTATTCAGCAATAAAATGAACTACTGATACATGCAAAACCCTGAATGAATATTCAAGGAATTATGCTGTGCAAAAGCTAATACCAAAAGGTTTCATACTGTATGATTCTACTTACATAACATTCTTGAAATGACAAAATTACAGGCATGACTCAGAGATACTGCAGGTTCAGTTCCAGACTACCACAATAAAGCAAATACTGCAATAAAGTGAGTCATATGAATTTTTGGTTTCCAACTGCATATAAAACTTATGTTTACACTATACTGTTTTCTATCACTAGTACAATAGCATTATGTCTAAAAAACAATGTTAAAACCTTAATTAAAAAATAACGTATTACTAAAAAATGCTAACCGTCCTCTGAGCCTTCAGCAAGTCGTAATCTTTTTGCAATAATAACATCAAAGATCTCTGATCACAGATCACCCTAACAAATATAATAATAGGGAAAGTTTGAAATATTGTGAGAATTACCAAAATGTGACACAGAGACATGAAGTGAGCACATGCTTTTGGAAAAATGGCACCATCAAATTGCTCGAAGCAAGGTTATCACAAACCTTCAATTTGTAAAAAACACAGTATCTGCAAAGTACAATAAAATGAGGTTATGTCTGTATAAAAATGGAGAATGGACTGGGGGTTATCAGGAATTAACAAAGGGGTGGGAGACAGGTAGCAGCAAACATACGGGCGACCTAAGGGATTCTAGTTGTGATGAAAATGTTTTTGACCTTGACTGCATCAATGGTAATATCCTGGTTGTTATCTTGTAGTATAGTTTTGCAAGATGCTACTATTGGGGGAAACTAGGTAAAGTGTATGTGGAATCTCTCTGTATTATTTCTTATATATGCATTTCTTACAATTATCTCAGAATAAAAAGTATAATTAAAAAATATGCCATAGAAAAAAATCAGAGAGTCTGGGACATCTAGATAAGTTTAACAATTGGAATACCTTAAACATATTTTTTAATCATTCCAGTTTCAGTGAAGCCCAACTGGTCATTTTCTTTTATTTGCTCATAAAGAAGAAGGACAATGATGTAGCCATGCAGAGTACCTCTTTCAAGTGGAACTAAAGACTCCTGAACCCAATAAGTTCCAGTAGGTAGGTATAAAGTATGGGGAGTTTTGCCTTGATTAAATTCACTGTCTCAGGACTTCCCTGGCAGTCCAGTGGTTAGGACTTCACCCTCCAATACAGAGGGTGCACATCTGATCCCTGGTCAGGGAGCTAAGATCCCACATGTCTTGTGGCCAAAAAACCAAAACATAAAAAAAATAGAAGCAATATTGTAACAAATTCAATAAAGACTTTAAAAATGGTCCATATCAAATAAATAAATAATAAATAAATAAATTCACTGTCTCAAGCCCTACCCATCCTTAACACAATCCAGTTCAAATTTCCTGAAGTTTCCACAGAGATGGCTCCTGTCTGGACTCATAAAGCACTCAGGGGTATATTAATCGTGACAACTAATATGTATTGACTATCCCCCATATGTAAGACACTGAGCTAGAACACAGTACCTTTTGCATCGTTAGCTTGTCATTTGATTTTTATGCTATTTAATTTTCATTTGCACATCATTTTTTTTTTAACAAATAGACTGTAAGATCCTTAAAGTTAATTATTGTTTCTTAATCTTGTCTGTGTATCCGTCATGATTCTGTTGCAATGTCTTATGTGCAGTAGGCATACAGCATGTATTTTTGAATTATGTGATTAACTGAAAGATTTCCAATTTAGCTCTGTACAGTACTTTCCCAAGAAAAGGCATAGCATACATTTCAGGCTCTTAAAAAGGGTGTATTGTTGTCAATATTTGAATGATTCAGGCAAGGTCATTTCTGCTGCTAGACCGCTTTTTTTGTTTGCATCACTTTGGTGATTCCTGGGAGCAAGAGAGCCCCTGGCAACAGAAATACCTGCACATTTCTGATGGAAGTCACAGATGTGCTTTAGGGTTGCAGTGACATTTGCTTAACTTAAAATCCACGTCAGCATGCAGCTGTTTTCTTGCTATTCTTATAGAAGGGAGAGTAGATAAACAGGAAGCCGGAGCAGCACTAAGTAACCAGAAAATTAGCGTGTAAAGTGCCAGAGATTTTAATATGTTTGCTGTTATGCTAAAACAATTTAACAAGGCAAAGCACAGTGGTCAAATTATGGGCATTTGTGGAAGTGTAAGATGAAAGAATGCTTATGGTTTGAGAATTTAAAAAATACTTGTGGAGTGCAATGAAGAGAAAATAGAAATATTTATGCAATTAAAATTTGAAACTGTTCACAGCTCAAGCTGTTACTGAGAGAAAACCTCTGAGTTAATGGAATTTCTTCCTTTGAAATATTATTTTAATGACTCTAAGAACTACCCTCCCAGTGATTTTATGGTGATTTTTATCAAATAATACTAAGCCAGCTTACCTTCCAAATTTATTGTTTCAAATCAGCAGCCGGCTGGCTCAGAGCATCCCTAATTGATGATC
This sequence comes from Tursiops truncatus, assembly GCF_011762595.2. Classification (NCBI taxonomy): domain Eukaryota; kingdom Metazoa; phylum Chordata; class Mammalia; order Artiodactyla; family Delphinidae; genus Tursiops; species Tursiops truncatus. The sequence continues at coordinate 68,916,702 of NC_047040.1, read as the reverse complement.
ATTCAGACTATTGATTTTGTTTTAGACACCACACTGAACAATTTGTCAGAACCTATTTGCAAAAATTGTCCCAGAATATATTCTTTCACCCTAATTGCACAGTAAATGTAGGTGTAAATTTTAGGGAAAGTATATGTGAAATTTTATAGTCGAAATAAATTTGCATTTACATTATGGAAAACAATGAAATGGGTTTAATTATTTAAAGAAGAATGCTTAACAAAGAAGATTGATACACTATTTGATAATATTTGTCTGGACCTTTAAAAATAGTGGCTCTGACTCTCAGAGGATTAGGGAGACATAATAATGGATGGTTGTAACTAGTGGGCAGGTAGTATGGTTCCTCAGTGTATGACCTTGAAGCCATCACCGTACTGCTCTCTTTCTACGTACTACTTTTTTTACTGTATGTTTTTTTTCTTTTCTGCATCTCCCTGCCCCACGTCATCTGTCCCGTATTTAAGAAAGTCCTTGTGTGTAACTTCAGGAAAAATAGGCTTGAGAAAATGTACAGCATCTGTGCTATTTACAATGACTCATTCAGTATCAACAGTCTTTTGCCCCAAAAGGAAACCTTAGCAAGTAAGAAGTCATTTATATGAGAGGAAATTGGTGGTGGTATATCCCTTTAGTGTGTTAAAGCATTATTTTTTTAAGTAAAGTTGTAAAAGATTAACAGTGACTGATGATTCCAGAACAATATCCAATAGCTTTATATATTGGATCTACTTGTTTTTATCAGCCACAAAATGATAATTTCCTTGATTTCTATGACAATATATCAGAATTCTTTCTTGCCAAAACAGTGAGCTAAGCCAGGCTGTCCTACTATGCACAAAAAGGCAGCTCAATGGTTTGAAATCTGAACTACATTAACACTGTTAATGAGCAACAACATCTGAACAACAACATAAACTCTAAAACATTTAGAGTTTTTCCAAAGCAGAAATATAGGATTTTATCTATCAATATCTCTATAAAAGAAAGATAATAGGTATTCATTTTTATTATTAGTTATAGTTAAGCGAAGTCACAATTCAGAATAAGTTGTGGGGTTTTTTGGGTACTAATGTGTCATATATCTAGGAAGAAGGAACCGCCTTGCTTTTGCTATTCTAAATAAACTGACACCAAATGCTTTATTTAACAGTTCTATTTCTTCTTTAATTATTTTATTTTTCTTCTCTGAAAACCCTTAAACACGCTTACAGCAAATACAGACTACACTCAATGCATTGCTTTATTAAAGCTCAGATACTGCTAAATATAATGTCTGTTTGATGGGGATTTCTTGACTATAGAAGTTAATAATCTTATAAATTCAATTTAGTTGAGATATATATATATATATTTAATTTCTAAAAATTACCACTTTGTTTATTCATATATAACTTTTGACCTGTACAATTAGTAAAACGTTTCTGCTCTGCTTTAGCAAGACCAATCTCTTTCAGAAGATTTAAAAAAAATAAAAAAGAATCCCTATGGCGTTACTCTGTATTGCCTCGGCTTGATTGAGCTTATATTTACTGAAGCATTTTTATAATCTGTATTTGTTTCATTTCACCATGTAAGAGGGAGACAAGTCTCTGTAGCCAAGGTTGTTTGCAATTTTCATGAGCATATGCTGCACTCTACCACCTCTATGACCATGAAACTTAAAGAGGATATTGCTCTTTTCAGGCATGTGAAATCTTAGAAAAACTGTATCTCGATTTTCTGAGACTATAGCCACACACATTTCATATCTGCTTTCCTGGGGAGTGACTTCCCTTGCAAAAGAGGCTAAGTCAATTTGTAAATTTTCATTATGCATTGAGTATGGGTGGAATGTGCAGCAGTATTTCATTGCTTCAAGCTCTCTGTTCTCTCTTCCAAATGAGGTCACGCTGAGAATTTCTGGTGACACCTAGAGAATGTATATTTTCCTGAGAAAGTTTTTTACATTGATACACTGAGAGAATTTGAATTTCTTATATGACACATCTTTCAACGCACATGAATCATCTCTTTTTCCCAGGTTGATAAGCCAATGACAGTTATTTGCCCATCTAATTCTAGAAAGACATAAATGACTGGTTTCTAAACACCAGGAAAATTCAAGAGGTTTAATAAAAAGATATGCAATCTGTGTGGTCAAAGTATACAAGGTTTTGTCAACTCAATGCATATAGCAAAACATGCCACAGTTTGATGTTCAAGCCATTAAAAGAAGAGTCCCATAAGCTCTCTGTATTTGCAGATCTACATATTTGTTTTATCCTCATAGTAGATGAATGAGAATTTCTGTGTAGGAGAGAGTAAAAGGTTTTACTAAAATTCAACATGATCACATCTGCTTCTCGTATATCTGTATCATCCGTGACACTATCACAAAGAAGGATGAATTTAGCTGATGTAGTATGCACTTCATGGAGCCCTAACATGTAACCCATGGTACTCACTCTTCTTCCTTTTTGATTATTCTCTTACCACTTTGTTTTTGCTAGTCTCCATTTGTCCCCACCCCACTCTATAGCATGGTAGATAGAATTTCTAGAATGGTGCCTCACCACAAAGAAGTCATGTTCTCATCCTCAAAACCTGGAGTACGATGACATATCACTCCGGTGATCATGTTATGTTAAACAGCACAGTTGCCCTTAAAGAGTTTATCCAAGTGGCTGGTTGGTCTAATCACAGGAGTCCTTAAAAGCAGAGTGCTTCCTCTAACTGGTGGCAGAAGGGGAAAGCAGAAAGACGCAAAGCGTAAGAAGGACTTGATGGTTTGGAGATGCAGGAGGCTGTGAAAGAAGGAATAAGAGTGAACTCTAGGAGCAGAGAGCAGCCCCCAGCTGACAGCCTCCAGGGAAAGAGGAACCTCAGACTTTCAACCACTAGGGACTGGATTTTGCCAACAACCTGACGAGACTGTAAGAGGATTTTCCCTCAAAACCTCCAGATAAAGGCCCACCTGGGGTGACATCTTGATTTCAGTTTTTGAGACCTTAAGCAGAGAACCCAACAGAGTCCATCCAGATTTCTAACCGACAGAACTGTGAGATAATAAATGAATTTTTGTAACCTGCTAAGTTAGTGGTAATTTGTTACTTAGCAACGAAATATGGCCTTCGTCTAAAGTCTGTCAGTAGCATTAATAAATACAGAAGGGCTTCAATAGTGTCTTCTCAGAGTCAAGAGGCTGGTTGTTCTAAGCGAAAAAGAGATGGAGAGCCTCAACTATGTGTCTATATGATAGCACCGGGGGCCATATGTGGATAAGTTAAGTTGTTCCTGGTCCAAGCTGCTGAAAGAATTTCAGTTCCCTGACTTTGCTCCAGTCTCCTAAACTCCCTTCTCAACCAGGACTCTGAAAAGTGTGTGTTTGTGTGTTTGCACATGTGTGTATTTGAGTGTGTTTTGGAGGTACAGTTATAAGTAATGCATATAGTAGCTATTCTTATTACATAGGCTTTTGCAGAATATTTGATGATTTTTGGAAGCCGATAAGGGGTCATTCTTAAATTTGTGTGGCCACAATTTACAAATTCCTCATATTGCTATCCTTTATTATGGTTTATGACACATAAGACTGTAAATACCTAAGGAATAAGAACTATGCTATATGTATTGTCATACTCTTAATTAGCCTATAGTAAGCATAAAACAAAGATTGCTGAATCAATGTTGGTCACAAGAAGCAAGAAATCATAGAGGTTAGAATATAAGATTTGGAGTCAAACTTCAGAGAGCATATTATTGGCCCACACTAAGTGTTCAATCAATGCCACTAATAAATGACCTATTATAAACCTGCAGTGGTTCCCATTAACTAAACTTTAACACATCACATTATACCCTCCATGATCTGGCTTCTAATATATTTCCAGATATACCTCCTCCTATGCCTTTTCACATTCAAAGAACACACAACTCTGTGCTTTTGCTTATGCTTTTTCTCAGCCCAGAAAATCTTAGTCATTCTTTAAGTCAGGGGTCAACAAACTATGCCCTGCAGCCAAATGCAGCCCTTCACCTGTTTTTTGTCCAGACCACAAGCTAAGAATGGCTTTTACATTTTTAAATAGTTGCATTTTTGATGGTCACATAAGTACCTACCTAATATCCTCAGTTTTGCCTCTTGGCCCACAGAACCTTAACTATTTACTATCTGGCCCTTCATAGGAAAAGTTTGCTCACCTCTGCTTTAAGTCCAATTCAAATGCCACCTTCTTCATGAAACCCACCTAAATTCTTCCAAGTGGGAAAAAAGTCTTCTTTTAAATCTCTTCAGTAGATTGTTTTCAACTTTATTAAGCAGTTATTTCACATTGCTTTACTTTTTACTACATATAAAATACTTAGGCATGTTTCTCCAGGTTTTATCTGGTACATGCCATTCCTGTCAATGAATGAACCATTAAACATACAGAAACCACTTGAATAGCATAACTTCTAATTTACAAATGTTATTGGTAGGTGACAGGTAATGAGTGAGTGTTTATAAAATCTCTCTTCATAGCTGACATTTATTGGGTTGGCCAAAAAGTTCGTTTGGTTTTACGTAAAAATAAAAGACACATTTTTCATTTTCACCGAGACAACATATTCATTAACCGAATGAACTTTTTGGCCAGCCCAATATTTATTCAGTATTGCTAAAACTCGGCCTGAAATTTCATACACGCTATTAATAGGTTTTGCATATTTTGCACGAAATATTTGTATTTGTGAGTGTTTATTGAATGATTTTATATATTGTTGAGGATATATACATTTTTAATTTAAAAGCTTTTTAAAAGAGAAAAATAGCTGAACCATGTAAAACAACTTTGAGAAAGCACGTAAGAAATGCTAACAGTATGTTAGAAGGAATCCAAATCCAAATTGCAATGACCTTGAGATGCCATGATAGGATGATGAAGATGGATAAGAACACCGAAAAAAAATGTAAGCAAGTTGAATCCGAGTAATAACAGTGAAACTCCTTAATATTGATCAAATCAAAGTACTGGATATCAATAATCAACAAGTTGTGGTCAGCATGGAAGGCTGTAGTATGGAAAAGAATGCTACAGCTAAGAGATGGTGGGTCCTAGTGTTGAACACATCAAATAAATATATGAAATGTTATAATGACAGAAAGGTTTGGATTGGCCTGCTGTCTCAGACATCTACTCTCCTATATAAAGATGCTTATAGGAGATACACTCACAGCAAAACCTCAAAGAGAACCTAAATTAGAGAGCAACTGAGAAGTGGCATTTACATTCATGGCATCAATACGCATTCACTGCCTGGAAATGGCCCATGTGAGTTTCAAATACAAGGCTAGATAAAGAGATTGTTAATACTTTATTAATAACTATTAAGGCTTATTACAACAGCATTTATTACGAGAGGGTTGGTAAGTATTAGAATTATTTGCTAGGCTGTCTCCCTCCTATGATTTTGAGCTTTTCTTGGACAGACAGTATGTATTATCTATGTCCATATCCTATCTGTATCATTTTTGCATAAAATAAGTATTAAATAAGTACTTTTTAAATGAATGAAAGTGTGAAAATTGAATTAATGAATTTTAAATGAACCTCTTACCACCCTTACTCTCAAACTAAGGGATGCATGTTGTATGGGTACATGAAGGTAACTAGGGCATAAAAGGTTCCTTGGCACTTCTCAAAGCTTCAATTTTGTTAAAAAATTTTGGATAAAAAACACATATAAATAGAATAATTATGTATTACTCAGTAAAGTATAAAATTTGCATTAATTTTTAAGTTGAGAAACAAAACTTCCAAGAAGAGCATGTTCATTGTTATGCATGAGTGTATTCTGAAATCAAAAGAAATGTATAGCCTATGCAAGGGACTGTTTTTCAATTACATTGCAAAGATACATTTTCACTAATCTCTGCCATTAGGAATATTTTGATGAGAAAGTTTAAGGTGCTTTAACCTAAGTGATGGGGGAGAAGAGAAATAGAGACCAAACTCTCTGAATTCCAAAATATGAAGTCCAAATAGAGCTAAGAGTGATACGCAGATTAGGACTCTGGTGTCTCATCTTTGCCATAGCAGTGTCAAAAGAGATGTTGGTCTTGAGATCAGCAGTTCAGAGTCCTTGCATGTTAGTTAAGATCCAGCACTTACTAGTTCTATTAACATCTCTGAGCCTTGTCAACACTAGGGGCAAGTTTATTTTAATTAATTAAGTAGTGGGTGGATGACACAAAGTAGTTAACACCTTGGGTGTCAGACACACCTGGTCAAGTCCTGTTTTTGTTACCAACTAGAATTATGATCTTTGGCAAATTAGCTTCTAGAAACCTTATTTTTACTCATCTGTAAAATGGGCTTAATAATAATATATTGTTCAAAATATTATAATACATAGAAGAAATAATACATGTAGAAGATTTAGCATGGTGCCTGGCATAAATTAATCACTCAATTAATTTTATATATTAGCATTAAAGAAAATTCCTTGAGGAGGAAAGAGTAGTCATTCCTAAATAATCTCCTAGGAAATACTGGCATCTTCTTCAGAAATGTATAGCTTCCTTACAGCACCAGTAATGCTAATGAATGCTTAACAGCCTTCAAGGTGCTTCCAGCTAATGTCTGACCTACTTATTAGGAAGGAAGCTCCAAAAATCTGGCCCTTACAAAGGTTCTGTTTTCCTGGATGGAGGAGATTGCATAATTGCTACTTCATATATACATTGCTATAGAATGATTTCAATTATATTAAAGTACTACAATCCTCAAAGTAATGAATTGGTTACAGTTCCTCAATTTATCCTTTTTAGCTCATTATAAATGTCTCACATCCCCAGAAAACAATACAATAAATGAAAATTTTATAAAATGTGCTCGTAATGTGGATATTATCATTAAAAATCATACTCTAGAGTAGTTAAGATGAGCTTTAAAGAAATGTTACAAACACGATACTAAAATAATATAATTTTACATTAATTACATACTTATGATATGTATATAATAATTAATTATATATAATATAAATTTTAGTAGCCACACTAAGAATAGCCTCTCTGAACTCTATAGTGTCCAGTGAGATGAAAATCAGATTATTATAGTCTTCTATTCTTCATATCACGTTTTGAAAGGGGAATTGATAGAATAAAATCCTAAAGGAAAGAGGCAACAAAAGATTTAAATTTGGAAGGGAAGTCCATATGAGGAATGCGTGAAAGGATTAAGAAGGGGGAGGAGAGAAGTTCCCCAAAGGGCCATGAGAGCTGCAATCAGAGATGAAAGACAATTATGGAAGAGAAAGAAGAATTACTGTGATTACAGATGGAAGAACGGGGACCAATAAATAAAAGTTACAAATAGCATTGTTCAAAAGTGAAATGGACAATTTAGGAGCAGTTTGGGGCTCCCAGTCCTTGGGCATTCCAGCAGATAGCAGATATTGTTACTTCCTCAGGATGATGAGGTGCTAAGGACACTCTTCATTTATAGTCTCTGATTTGGTGATTCTAGAACATTAGTCAATTGAAGTTCATTTCTTTCTGGACTTGAGGAGCTTCAGATTTATAAAATAAAAAGTGTCAGAGTGGGAGTGGCCCTAATCTTGATATTTGATGATTCTTTCCAAATGTTATGATGCAACGAATGATTATTTTGCGAACTTTATTTAATGTAAGTGAAAATGAATCCACTTTCAAAGTGACGGTTTTGAATTTAGGTGACTCCCCAGAACACCTGCAAAAATAATCTGTTTTAATGAAATATTACCATTAATAATATCCAGTCTCTGAAAAACAAATACTCATTTAAATTAAAATGTGTTGAGCAAGAACACACACTTCTATCATGAGAATTGTCTCTTCACCACTGCTTGATTGGTATTATTTGAGATTAACGGAGAGAGATTAGTGCTTGAAAAAAGTTTCCACTGCATGTACTTTATATTGCTAATAAGGGTTGCAGCTCACCTATGTCAGGTAACTACACACATCAGTATTAGGTGACAATAAAAAGTAATAAATACAGGGTTCATGTTTCAGGAAGATGGAAATTTCATTAAGACTCTATTTCCACTATCAATTATTAAATAAATTCACCTGAGTGTTTTCTTCTCCTAACCAATTCAAGACAAAACCTTCTCAGAGGAAGATCATGTTCATTGTTATGCATGAGTGTATTTTTAAATAAAAGGTACCAAAGCCGTTTTTGAATGCTAAAGATGTCTTAGAGGTTAATAATTATGCCACAAGGCTTTTTGTTTCTAGAAAAGGTCAAATCTATACAAATGGTAAGTTGTTAGAGAATAAAAGTATGCCAGAAAAATCTGAAAATGATTTTTACCTTTAGCTTTATAATAACAACCACAACCATCTGGTACTATTTTGCATTCAATGAATTTTTAAATATTCTCTTATTATTATTTTGAAGTCGTTTGAATATTCACTCTCTCTTGAGAAGTCACATTGCCTATGCCTAGTAGTACAGCGTGTGTTTTCTTGTTCTGGGCACTGGCACAGAGGAGATGCCTCATGAGAACTCAGTGAGACAATAGCAGAACCTGAGAACAAATCCTGGGTCTTAATTTCCCATTTCTGCATGAATGACTTCTTTGTTGATATATTGCCACTGAACACTCATATCAAAAAAAATAAAAGGTGGAATTTTCAGAGGTTATTCACAACCCAGAATATTTAATTCAAGTTAAAAGGGATTCTGCTATCTATCATTGTTGGGTCAGTAACAGAGCATAATTAAACATCACTGCATTTACATTCAACTATACAATTATACAGAAATGATAATATATCCTTATGTTAACTACAGAGTTGGTTGATAGCATGTTTACTCATATAATTAATTCATTCCTAATATATTGAGCCTTTAGGTAAAGCCAAACAATGCAGTGAAGAGTCAAGGAAAAAAGTAATTGCTCCCACCTTTATGTTTTTATAGCACTTTAAGTTAAAGAGTTTGACCCTTGGCATAATTAGATGATATTTCACTCATTGCTCATCTTTGGTTGGATTATGGTCTCTCAGAGCACAGGGGCCTTATCTTACATTTCTTTGAATCTCTAACATCTAGCACAACTCCTGGCAAATTGTGGTAATTTGTGAGGTCTTTAATGAACTCACTCAGCTAAAGCTTGTGCACATTTCTCCACAATCGTAGGGCACAGAGTATAGTTACCTCACATGTCAACGGAAATGCTCCATAAGTACTTCTATGATAGGATGGTAAACAATCCTTTTGCGTATGTAAAGATATGTATGAAACAAAGACTTCTGTATGATTTAAACAATTAATTTATAATTCTTTAGTGGGTCTTTTTCATAATTCAGAACCCACATGTTCAGTTATACTCTTGAGGGCTATGTTTTAATATTTGATAACAATGAAAGAAGAACACAAGTATGAAAGAAGTTAACAAGAAGCCTTGGCATATGCTGCTACTATAAGGGGAACTTTTTTTCTTCTCTCTTCACTTGGTCAATGCTTATGCATTCCTCACACCCAGGTTTAAATGTCACCTCTTCAGCAAGGTCTTCTCCAACCCTCCTGACAAGGTTAAATTTTCTTGTCAAGTACCTTCACACACAGTACCATTTATCTCTTCCTTGTGGAACTTATCTCTGCTGCCAATTTTCATCTTTTCAGTGTGATTATTGATGTGATATATGTGTCCCCTACTAGGCTTTCAGCCACACCAGACTAGGGGCCATTTATGATTTAGCAAAATACCTGGCATGTAGGAGGCCTTCCATCAAAATTCAATGAATGAGGGAATAAATAAACAGAGGAACCTGTGATGATTCAACTAAGACTCTCACTTAGCAGGTAGGTATATGTAACTAAAGCCATACCCTCCCCCAAAACATTCTGAAAAGAATCACACCATGAATAGTATTCAAAGACAGCATACTAAAAAATATAAATAATTGCTTCTTATTTTGAAAAAATGCATACTTTGATACTGAAGAAGGACTGCTAAGTTTTGGAAACTTTTGGAGGAATAACATTGCCCAAATGTATATTGACCATTTTTTAGTCATTAAAAAGTAAACTATGGCCTTTTTTCCCCTGTATGCTCAAGATCAATTCTGCAATATGAATACACACAATGTGGGAGAGAAATAGCTTAGAGCATGATTTTGTTTATAGTGTCTTAAGCAAAAGAAAATGTTTGTTTCCTAACACTTCATAGTTATCTCCAGTTTAATTAGGAAAACTCAAAAGCAGTACACTTTAAGCTTTTGATGCGGTGGAAAGAGCAGAGACTACGATCTATCTGGATGGGTTGAAAACCACATACTCGTTGCATATTCATGGAAAAATCTAAATTTCTAAGCCTTTAACTTCTCATTCTCAAAATGGAAATAATAATACCATTTAGCAGGAGTGTTATGAGATTAAATAAGATTTTTTGAATAAAATATCATATTCTGTAGGTATTTTATAAAGACTAGTTCCAATTTCAATACTTTTATAACAATAAGCATTATTCAGCAGTTGCTTTTCTCTATACAACAAACACTTTAAGTCCCTGAAAATACATAGACTATTTGAAGAGAGGCAGACATCAAGGAATCTGGATCCAGGTAGCACCTTTCAATTTGTCTTTGGAATTAACATGGCTGCAGATACCATTGAGTGATTCCTGTGTGCCAGGGCTTTACTTCATCTCATTTAATCCCCCAAAACCCCAGAATTATAATTCCATTTCATTTGGAAGAAACTGAGGCATAAGGGACAAGTCTGACTCCAATGTCACAGACCTTAACCTTGTTTTAGTAGATTTTAGACAAGTAAAATGCCTAAAGCTCTGGGTTTAGAATGCAGCATGTTGGCACTAGAAAAGCTATGCAACCTAAGTATGTGCTTGCTTTTTGTACATTGACACAGGTACTCTGTTGAACCTAACAGAAGTTATTGATGGAATTTTAATATTTTTAAAGCACTAGGATTCAAAGTCTGAGGTACTCTAGAGTATGATTATTAATGATAATATATACATTATGAGCATATTTTATAAAGTTTTCATTTACTATATTTTTTCTGGGGATTTGAGACCTTTATAATGAGATAAAAAGGATAAATTTATACATATATGTATATGTATACATGTACATATACTCATATATATATATATATATTTGAAATACTCAGCGTATGAGGAGTGAACATTCAGGTGGGGGTCTCTTGAATCCAGCTCTCTTCTTTCTGCTTGGTTGCCCTTTGCCTTCCTATCCATCATTTTTATGAGAAAAGAAATCATAGACTGAAAGTATACAGGGCATACGTAGAAGACTGAAAAGGCATTACTTTAGTGATAATTATTTGGAAAGAAAGACAAGCATAAGGGCCACAAATCATCTCTTCTCCTTTCTATTCCTCTGACAGTATGTATACCCAGGACACTGCATTTTGACTGGCACATTTGGTAGTATGGCAGAAAACCAATAAGTGAGCAGATTGCATCAATGGTGAAGCGTGTGAGATGTTCCTTATGGAGAATCAAAAAAGAGGGAAGAAAAATAAACAGGAAAAATGCAATGATTTGTTCAGCTACATTCAGGTTAAAAGAAATACTGAATATTAGAGATGATTAATCATCAAGCTCAAGGGTTGCAAGTTTAAATAATTACAGATGAGAAAAAGGAGAAACAAGCTAGGAAGGACTACGGCAATTTGGACAGCATGTCCTCTCTAAAGGTGTTAGGTAGCTAAACAGGTTGCTGTTAGAAAAAGGGATACTTACTTGTGTGAAACTTCCAATTTTTTTAAATAAACTTTTTTAAAGCAGTTTTAGGTTCACAGAAAAATTGAGCAGAAAGTTCTCATATACCCCCTGCCCCCACTGTTTTGTTCCATGTATTGTCTTTGCTCCCTTGTCAAAGATCAACTGACTGTATCTATGTAGGTCTAATTCCAGGCTCTCTATTCTGTTTCATTGATGCATTTGTCTATTCTCTTACCAGTATTACGTTTTCTTGATTACAGTAGCTTTATAGTAAGTCTTAATGTTGTCAGTCCTGGAACTTTGTTCTTTTCTATTGTTTTGGCTACCCTGGGTCTTTTGCCTGTCCATATAAACTTTAGAATCAGCTTGTTGATATCCACAAAATAACCTGGTGAATTCTATTGGGATTTTGTTGAATCTATAGATTGAGTTGGAAAGCCTTCCTATCTATAACATTGGAATAACTCTCCATTTAGTTAGTTGTTCTTTGATTTCTTTCATCAGATTTCTAACACTATAAAGTTTTCCTCATATAGATCTTATACATATTTTGTTATATTTATACCTAAGTATTTCATTTTGAGGGGTGCCAATATAAATGACACTGTGTTTTTAATTTCAAATTCCTATTGTTCATTGCTGGTATACAGGAAAATAATTGACTTTTTTATGCTAATATTGTATCTCATAACCTTACTATTATCACTAATTAGTTACAGGAGGTTTTTTGCCAACTCTTCTGAATTTTTTACATGGACAGTCATGTTATCTGCAAACAAAGACAGTTTTATTTTTCCTTTCCAATCTGCATCTTTTGTTTATTATTTTTGTCTTGTTGCATTAGCTAGGACTTCCCATATGATGTTAAAAAGAAGTATTGACAGGGAACATCTTTGCCAATTCTGATCTTAGCAGGAAAGCCTCAAGTTTCTCACCACTAAGTATGATGTTAGCTGTAGATTTCTGTGTACATACTTTATCAAGTTGAAGAAGCTATTATCTAATTCCTAGCAAGATGAGAGTTTTTATCACAAATGGTGTTGGATTTTGTCAAATACTTTCCCTATATCTATTGATATGGACATGTGACTTTTTCCTCTTCAGCCTGTTAATGTGATGGATTCTATTAATTGATTTTTGATTTTTGAACTACACTTGCATACCTGAAAAAATTCCAGCTGGTTGTTGTATAATTCTCTCTACATATTGTCAGATTCAGTTTTACAGTATTTTGTTGAAGATTTTTGAATCTGTGTTCATGAGAGATATTGGTCTCTAGTTTGCTTTTCCTGCAATGTCTTTGTCTTGTTTGATATTAGGGTAATGTTAACATCAAAAAATGTTTGGAAGCATTCCCTCTGCTTCTGTCTTCTGGAAGAGATTATACAGAATTGGTATAAGTTCTTCATTAAATATTTGGTAGAATTCAATAGTAAACCCATCTGGGTCTAGTGCTTCCTGTTTTGGAAGGTTATTAATTATTGATTCAATTTCTTTAATAGCTACAGGCCTATTTTCCATTTCTCCTTGTGTGAATTTTGGTAGATTGCGTCTTTTAAGGATTAGCTACATTTCATCTAGGTTATCACATTTGTAAGCATAGAGTTGTTCATAATATCCCTTTACTATCCTTTTAACGTGCATAGTATTTGCAGTGATGTCTCCTCTTTCATTTCTGCTGTTAGTAATTTGTATATTCTCTCTCTTTTTTTCCTCAGTTAACTTGACTAAAGTCTTATCAATTTTATTGCTCTTTTCAAAGAACCAGCTTTTGGTTTTGTTAATATTCTCTATTGATTTCCTTTTTTAAAAATTTCATTGATATCTGCTCTAATTTTTATTACTTTTTTCTTCTTCTTACTTTGAATTTGATTTCTTTTCCTTTTCTAGTTTCCTAAAGTTGAAGCTTAGATTGATTTTGGATTGTTCTTCTTATTTAATAAAAGCATTCAAGGCTATAAATTTCCTACCACACAGTTTTCCTAAATCCCCCAAATTTTGAGAAGTTATATTTTCATTTAGTTCAAACTATTTTTTATTTCTTTTGAGATATCTTCTTTGACCTATGAGTTATTTAGTTTTGAAGTATTTGGGGATTTTCTAGCTCTCTTTCTGCTGCTGATTTCTAGTTTAATTCCATGGTGGTTTAAGAGCAGACACTGTATAATTCCTATTCTTTAAAATTTTTAAATGTGTGTTCTATGGCCTAGAATGTGGCTTGGTGAATGTTCCATGCAAGCTTGAGAAGAATGTGTGTTCTGCTATTGTTGGATGAAATATTCTGTAAATATCAATTATATCTGACTGATTGATAGTGCGGTTGAGTTGAACTATGTCCTTCCTGATTTTCTGTCTTCTAGATCCATCCAAAAACACCCAATTTTTAACCTCATAAATTAATTTGATTATTTTGTATGCGATGGCAAGCCAAAAACACACATGTTGTGAAACACTGCAGTTTGAATTTCAATCCAGTACAACTTTTCAAATTGGGTATGTAGATATTAAGACCAAGAAAAGGTAAAAATATGTATGTCCTGTAGCTATTTAATGGTGAGACTGAGACAAGGACTTGGTTCATTAGATACCAGCAGACTCAAATTTTATGTTCACTGTGATCGACTGCCTGATAATTCTCAACAAAAAGTTATGTTTAATAATAAAGTACTTTTCTTTGGCAAAGGGATTTATCTTAGAGAATGTTTAAGAAAATTTTATTTATTAATATTTTGAAGAACTATGACAAATTAAAATAATTCTCAACATGCTCTGAAGAAAGGCATTTTCCACAGGCAAGATTGAGTGTGACAATACTATGATCCCAATGTCCCAAGAATACAGTGTTCCAGTACAGTCACTACCTCCTGCCTGCACCAGTTCAAATGGAGAAATGCTCTCTCAATATAAACACTGTGGATCTACACTTGTGCAAAAGCAAAATCAATTCTTACCCCCACAGTTGCAGAAGGTTACCAAAATGCTAAAAGTTGCTCTTTGAGATATGAAGTTGGAGAGGTAGAGAATTTAGAGTTGGAGGAAAGACAGTAAAAAAAAAAAAAGGAAGTTTATAAAAGATCAACCAAATGTTAAACAGAAACTGGAATATGGCATCTTTAACAAAATTCAATGCAGAAATGAATATAGTTGGGAATATTTAATTTTTTCAGGTAATATTATTTTTATTCAAGAATATAAAAGGTCATTGTATATAACAGAATATTGTTTCTTTGAGAATCTAAACATCTCCACTCATCCAAATCATGAATTTCCAAAGTAAGCTATGTGTGTCAATTGTTGATATTACAGAGGTCCATTCTCTGCGATAAGGAAAAGGAACTGTGAACTGTAATAGATCAAAATGACTCTGTAAGAAGATATTTCAGATAATGAAAATTTCATAAATTTTATAGGATAAAGGTTATGTACTACTGAGGAGACAGTCCAGATTTAGAAAGGATATGAGAGGCAAAAGTTATCTAATGACACCGAAAGATATTTCCAATGAGCTTTTTCATCGTATCTCCTTTGGTGTCTGCATACATTGTTACAAAAGGTCTGAATGCTAATTGGTTGGTTCTAGGTAAGTAACAATTTAAAAAATTTTATATTATAGTTGCATGCTTTTTTTTTACAACATTATAGAAAACTTAATGTGCATTAAAATTCTCATTTTTCATGTAAAAATTTATTGCTGAGTAAAATGTATTCATTGTATACCCTCACACCTACACACTATGGAATATATATATATATATATAGTGTGTTTTATACATATTTGTGTGTGTATATATATATATATATATTCTTCAGCAGACTTATTTTCAGGTAAATTGATGGTTGATACTGGATATACTAATCAATTTATGTCAGCTCTTTATTTGATAGGCACATTTCATCCTCTGTGCAAAAAAAAAAGTCTTTGCTTGACCACTGTGTTTATTCGGAGTTAATAAATCTAGTCTCTTTCTTATCTCAGAGCCTTTGCACATGCTCTTCCATCCGGCTAGAACATACTTTCTCTTTTCATAGCTGATTCCTATAGAGGTCCTCTCTCATCACCTTCTTTCTTTACTCTCAATAAGTTACTTTTTCTCTATAGTTCTTGTTTGTTTGCTTGTGTAAAATCTGTTTCCCATAATAGTTTATAAACTCTATTGGAATAAGGGCCATGACTGTTATGTTCACCATGATTTTAGATATAGCATTTAACAAAATGTCTGGCAAATATAAGGTACACAATAAATACTTGTTCTGAGAATAAATAAATGAATAAATATGACACAGTAGAAAGAGCATTGAATCTGAGGTCAAGAGATGTGGGTTCTTCTTACTTCTATGACACCTTTCTATCTATATACATAGGCAAGTTATTTAACTTGTCTTGGCCTTAGTTGTCATTTATAAACATGAATAATAGCAGTAAGACTCCTCTTACATTGTGGTGAGGATTTGAGGCAATAGATAAAAATTACTAACACCTGTTAGGCACTTGGTAAATAGAAATCACGATTGTGTAGCCTTGGGTAAGTCATAACTTTCAAAGCTGCCATTTATTCATCTATAAAATCAGGAAATGAGTTATTGTGAAATTAAAATATGATTCCTGTAAGCTTTGTGCTTGGCACAGAGTAGACATGCAGTAGATGTTTGCTGAATATGCATTTTCAGAAAGTACATTCTCTAATACTGATCCTAGGATTTCTCATATAGCTTCATTTTATATTTTTAAGAAAAAATTAACATTTGAAGAAATTTTGCTTATTATGATTTCATCATTTCTGTTTTCTTTCCATTTTCAGTCTTATCCTAAGATATGTTTTGATGACAATTTTGATAATTTATTAATAACAATGAACTCAAGTAGAATTTCTCTTATTTACTTTCCTCTCAGAGTAACACATACTTTTGATTATCACTAAATTTTCCTTTTTAATAGAGAGCTGATTAGTTTGCTCTTCCAGAAAACCATCGTTAACTTTTTTTGTCCACTCTTAAAATGTTCAAGAGAATCAAATTATCAACTGTCAGAGAGAACAGAAACTGAAATGCAAATCTAAACATTTAATCTGTGTATGAAAGAGCTCTCTGAATAAGCTACATCAAACTCTAATATCAGTTTTTGAGGATAAGTAACATCAGACAAATGATAGTATAACGGTGATGAAATAGCTTAGATGTCTCAAAATGGGGTAGAATTACCAATATACAACACATAATACAATACGCTGAACTATGTAAATGGTTCTGAGTAACAAGGAAAGATAAAACAGAAGCAATGTGAAATATAATAGCTTCCCAGGAATCTGTGAAGAGTCGCTGCCCTTACTGCAGCCCCCATTACAAAGCTGCAATGTTTTCTACCTGGCTGTGTTAATTCTGTGTGACTTCATCTACTCATTTCTGCCAACTCTACCTTCTCTTCAAGACCATAGCAACGCTATAGTCTCCTTTCACTGTGAATTCTCCACATTAGTTTCCCTGTTTCAAGTCATGAGTCCCTGTTTAGTTGCTGTCCTTATTCCCTGGTTCTTCATTTGTTTCTCTTTCCATGCCATTCCTTCTCCTCTTTTTGCCAACTTTTCTTCAATCACTTCTTCTTCTTAAGTATTTTCAATTCAAAACATCCTTTAAGAATCTTACAGATGCTGTGGACCCTCTCCCCAGAGGAGTGTGTATGCAGATACAACCTGTTTTACTTGCAATTTTAGGGAATTATTGGATTGGACATTCTAAGGAGTAACATGGATAACGTGTTCTCCAGGTGAAGAACACGTGCTTTAGCAATCTTCTTCCAATTCTCAGAACAGTAGCAGTAGTTACCATTTACTGAGTAATTGTCATGCACCCAATGCTGTCTTCTATTCTTTGTCTCTAAACCTCGTGAGCCCCATTTCACAGAAGATGAAGTTGAATGGAAAAGAAGTTTAACAATTTATCCAAAATTACAATCAGTTTATAGTGGAATTGGGTTGTGAATCCAAGTCTAATTCTAAATACATACTTTTCCCACTGTACCTCACCAAGTGGTGAGAAGGAAAATGAGACAGAGAAGAAAGACAATTGAAATACCACAGACTTACAGGTAATAAATTGGAGCTTGTGTAGTTATCCTATATACAGTATATAGCATCTGTATAATTACCCATATATGATATCCACATAACTATGGAATATGGATAGTTACTCCATATACAGAGGATAGCACCTACCTGAATAAAGATGTTAGGTGGTGATGGACAATATTGTTTTGTAGCTAGTATGCAGTAGAATATACATACTGGTTGTTAAATTATGAAAACACTATTTACCAGTAAGAAAATATTCAGCTTTAAGTTCCCTAAACACTCTTCTGGATGATCCAGTTTCCCAGCCTCTCTCAAAGGACACCCAGCAATTGAGGAATTAAGACTTGTCACAGCAGGGCTCCAGCTATGACCAGTTCAGATTTGTAGATGTCAAATATTTTGAATATCCCTCTTGGTTACAGAAGAACATAAAAAGTTGCCCAATTCTTCCTCCTGAAGTTTCTCCACTTCTTTTTTTCAGGTCACACTCAACTCATATTTTTTATCACCTATGATAACATTTGAAGGTGTACTTTTATTTCTAGAAAAGCATTATTAAAAAAATAGAAAAAAGCCTTTGGATTTTGCTCACAATTTTGATATTTATTCCAATTTCCTAAATTTCTCATTTCTTAAATTCTGTAAGAACTTAATTGGTTTGAAATAGTCTTGAAAAAATCTTGCCAAAGTCATGCCAAATTATAATTGTGTTCTTTGATTTTCTTATCTCTATTGAATGTAAAAATCAAACAAACAAAATCCTCATTTTCACTATAGGTATACTGAAAAAAATCCAAAGTTACATTTAAGTGTTTGGTTTATGTACAATTAGAAAAAGAGTTTATCTACAACCAAGAATTTTAAAACTCACTTAGACTTTAAATAAGAACAAAATTTTAAATACAGCTCACTGATTTTTTTATTATTCATGTATTTTGATAAAAGATATGTCTAACTGGCTCTAAATAAAGTGAAATTATGGCAAAAACTAAACTTGCTCTTTTAAAAAAGAACCCTTTTTCTAATATCTGTCTTTAAAAAATAATGAAAGAAAAATATTCAAAATGCTCACGGAAACTGTTACAAGCTAAAAAGATGGAGCTGTTTCTAACCTGCTGTTTTATCTAGAATCAACTCATTTATGAGCTGTTATTAAAAAAAAAGTTTAATCCGTTTTCCCCTCTACTTCCTATCTTCCAAAGATTCAAGTGTTTTGCTATTTGGATTCCATATCCTGATTAATTTCCTTTATTCTGATTCAATTCAAATGTATCTTTCAGGCAGATTTCTTTACTTGTTTACATACATTTCTCTGATTTTAACTGGCCTCCTTATTCTTCCTTAATCTTATGGAATTTGCTGCCTGAAAACTTTCATGAACATGAAAAGGTAAGTGGAAATCAGTATGTCTCAAAATATGGTATATATATAACATGGTATGTATATAAATGTTATGTACATAGGTGGAAAGAACATTTTTCATTTTCATAATTTTATCTTTATTTTAGTGTAGATTAGATAGAACAAAACAAACAAACACAAAACCCCTGAAGAACTATCACATCAGGCATTTCCCTTTCATGGAAACCATTGTTTAGAATCAACTTATGATGACCACCCTCCCTAAGATCTTCCAGTGCCTTGTGCTCCAGGGGACAGCTAGACTGAAGCCAAGTAGGAGGTGAGCTACCCTGGGTTTTCAATCACTGGAGCGTGCTCCAACTTCCAGCACTAATGCCATCATGCCTCACACTTCCGTTTATCTCTAACAGCATCAGGAACCCAATCTTCCCATATTCTCACACATCTTACTGATGATCATCTTCCAAATCTTCTGAGTGATCCGTACGATCCTAATAAGTCCTGTCCTTCACCTCTCCTCACCACTACTTTCATAAATCATTCCACCATGTCTTTCAGAATTCTCATTGTGTCTTTCCTCCTGCTTCAAAATTTTCTATGATGTCCTTCATCTCTACTTTCAGTGAAACCTCACTCTATCCTCAGCCAGGTTTTTCCCCCCCTTTCCTCCCATACCTTATGTGCCTTAGGTTCCAAAGCTACAGTGAGGGTCCTCCTTGCTCTCTACAGCTGCATTCTGTCTCCACTCCCTCCTCCTTCAAAAATCTCAACTCCTTTAAGCCACATCATCAAACTTTACCATCCTTTATCTCTCTTCTTTATTGTCCTCTACTAATCGTCTGGTCATTTTATATCATTCACTGATAACGTCAGCAGCCAGCTTTTGACTTCTCCAATGTTCTTGGAGATTTCTACTACCTTAAACATTCATCCCAAACGAGGCCTCTCAGTTCCTCTAGTTCTTGAAAACAATCATCTTTTCTTTGGTCATTAGTCATTGCCATATCCTCTGACTTTCAGGTTGAATCCCAGCATGTCTCAATTCCCCATTCACCTCCAACACCTCGGCACCTCAGCCACCCCACTCTTTTGGTAGAACCATACCCTAGATCTTGTCATCACTCCAATACATGCACCTCCTGCAATATATTGGCTTTGATATCCACCTCACTGGCAAGCATCTGTTCTCCTTCCAGTCCTTCTTCTCTAGCACATCCAATCCAATTCTCTGAGTGCAATAAATCTGTGATCCTGCTTCCTACAAGTGCTTCCTTATCTAGGCTAGATTTCATGATCCAGTACTATAATTACTTTTTTTGCAAACATCATAACTGCCTAATCCCTTTCTACTGCTATCAAAATTGCCTAATAAAATGCCAACCCTGATTAATCCAAGTACCTGCAGCTGAAAGTTGCTAGTGAAATTATGCAACTGGATTGACTGGACTCATTTTAATTTCATGGACACTTATCTGAAAAGTACACCCCCCACCCGGTTTTCTTCTTCATTTTCATTTGCTGGTATGTTCCTCTCTACCACGCCAATAATTGCTGAATTACTCCTATTCTTTGTCCTTAGTTCTTTCCTTCCCTAGGAAAGATTCTGTCTTTTAAGGTTTTGGAAACAACAGTGGATCCTATCAAGTAATCAGTAATCACTCTTCCTCTATGTAAGAAACCTCAGCTAATTCAAGGGCTTAAAATAATACAAAACTTTGATGATGCTCAATTTTTTTCTCTATCTTAGACTTTTAACTAGTTACAGACTATGCAACTACCTTCTTAATATATCTAATTGGATATCTAATAGACATCTCAAACTTAAAATGTTAACAAAATAACTGTTGTGTTTCAAAAACTGTTTTCCTATCAACTTTCCCTATTTCAGTAAATACCATTCTTGGAGTCAGCCTTTATTCCTCTCTTCCTCATACCTTTAATTTATTAGTTATACTTACACATGTATCCCAAGACAACCTTTCTTACTATCACCTCTTCTCCAACCCTAATGCAAGCTTTTCTATGACCTTGTGTGGATGACAAAAACATTCTTACCAGTCTACTTTTGTCCTTGCATCCTCCAGTACATTCTTTATACAGCAGCCCGGGCTACCTTTCAGAAGTGTAAATTAGAACGTCACTCGCACGCAAAAAGCTTTACAATGGTTCCACATTCCACTTACTAAAATATCCAAATCCCTCACCATGGCCTACATGTTTTATTATTTGCCATGTGCCTTTATCTCTCTCTCTACTCATCTCCTCATCTTCTGTACTTAGTTAGAACAGCCATCTTTCCTCAAACTCTCAAGCTATGCATCTCAGGATCTCTGCAATTTCTTCTGTTTGGAACACCCTTCGCCTTTGAATGAGTATCTAGTTCTCATCATTCAGACCTCAACTAATATTTCACTTCCTCAGAGTTACTGGTTCCAACTCCTAGATAAATCAGGCTCCTTATCCCAGATAACTCTATCACATCATCCTATCTTATTTTCTTTATAGCACTCACTGGTGTCCAAAGTGATTCTCTTTATGTATTTGTTTTGTGTTAATTATCTTTTACCCCCACTAGAATGTAATAATTTATTATCTTCTAATAATTATTCATTTACAGAAAGAAGGCATGGATTCTGTCTTTTAAGGTTTTGAAAACAACAGTGGAACCTATCATGTAACAGTAAGAAATCTCATTGAAGGCACCTCCAAATCTGTTAGACTTAAATAGAAAGCAATCTTACAAGTAAAATGGATTTATTTCACATTCTTATTCAGTTATGAAATAATTATAAATTTCTGAGTCACTAGGATATAGGACTTAGGAAACCATCCAAGAGAAGAGCCAAATGTTCCATTTCCTCTGTTCCTATTGACAAAGTTGCATAAGACAATATCCAACAAAAAAGAGATGAAACAGAAGAAAAAAATTAAACTTTCACTAGCAAGCAAGTCAGTTCCAATTTCTATTTCTATGTCTAGGAGATGTTCAACTGCCACAGAGGACATTCCCTGGAGCTTTTGAAGTAATTTTAAAAGAAATCCAGAACTAAATGGTGCAAACAGAAGTACCCTTGGAGAGCTCCAATAGTTACTACTATCATGGGTTTTAAATCTGAAATAATAATGAAGTCTTCCAAAGTAACTTCACAGAAAACTCTTCCTGTTCTGTACTACCACATAAGCCTTCCTTTGTGATAGAATACTCACTCTCTCATTTCATTT
The DNA here is from genome assembly GCF_011762595.2 of Tursiops truncatus. Lineage (NCBI taxonomy): Eukaryota > Metazoa > Chordata > Mammalia > Artiodactyla > Delphinidae > Tursiops > Tursiops truncatus. The sequence goes on along the minus strand of NC_047040.1, from coordinate 68,894,332 downwards.
GTCTGATGTTTCCCTGAGAAAAATCACCCATGCTTAGAGAATTTGCAAGGTTATCATTTATGAAAAAACAAAAACAAACAAATAAGAAATCCTTTGGCACCATTGCTTAAAGATAGGAAACATTTTTTAATCAAAATGTAGAAAATTTTCTAAAATATTACTCTATAGCACAAACTCATTATTTTAATCCAGTAATTTGTTTAACTGTGCCAAACAAGTTGGTTAACTGAATGTAAAAATATTTACATATTTATATGAAATGAATTGGTTCTTGTGAATTTTGGCAGATTATGTAGCATAAAGTATAGAGGTCTGGAAATACGTACTCTGAAAATGTTTACTTATTTGGTCATTAACTAATTAATATTTATTTTGGAAATGTCATCATGTTATTTTTAACATTATATTGAAATATATAACACAGAAGAGTGAGAAAAGTATAAGTACACAACCTAATGAATTTTTACAAACTGAACATACCCATTTTACCAACACTCAGATTAAGAAACTGACTCCCTGACCTCCGATTACAAAGCTATGGTAATCAAAACAGTATAGTACAGGCACAAAAACAGACATACAGATCAATGGAATAGGAGAAAAAACCCAGAAATAAATCCATGCATTTATGGTCAATTAATCTATGACAAAGGAGGCAAGAACATACAACAGAGAAAAGAGAGTTTCTACAATAAGTGGTGCTGGGAAAACTGGACAGCTACATGTAAAAGACTGAAATTAGGACATTCTCAAACACCATATACAAAAATAAACTCAAAATGGATTAAGACCTAAATGTAAGAACACATACTATAAAACTCCTAGAGGAAAACACAGGCAGAACAATCTTTGACATAAATTGCAGTGATATTTTTTTTGGATCAGTCTCCTAGACTAATGGAAATAAAAACAAAAATAAATAAATGGGACCTAGTTAAACTTAAAAGCTTTTGCACAGCAAAGGAAATCATAAAACGAAAAGGCAACCTCTGGACTAGGAGAAAAGGGATTAATCTCCGAAATATACAAACAGCTCATACAACTCAACAACAAAAAACAAACAACCCAATTGAAAAATGGGCAGAAGACCTAAATAGACATTTCTCCAAAGAAGACATACAGATGGCCATCAGGCACATGCAAAGATGCTCAACATCACTAATTATTAGAGAAATGCAAATCAAAACTATAATGAGGTACTGCCTCACACCAGTCAGAATGGCCATCATTAAAATGTCTACCAATAACAAATGCTAGAGAGGGTGTGGAGAAAAGGGAATCCTCCTACACTGCTGGTGGGAATGTAAGTTGGTGCAGTCACTATGGAAAAAGTATGGATGTTCCTCAAAAAACTAAAAATAGAGTTGCACAAATGGACTTATCTACAAAACAGAAACGGATTCACAGACATAGAGAACAGGCCTGTGGTTGCCAAGTGTGGAGGTGGGAGAGGGATGACGTGGGAGTTTGGGGTTAACGGATGCAAACTCTTATATATAGAATGAATAAAAACAAGGTCCTACAGTATAGCACTACATAGGGAACTATATTCAATATGCTGTGATAAACCATAATGGAAAAGGATACGTATAAAAAAAGAATGTTTACATATGTATAACTGAATCACTTTGCTGTACAGCAGAAATTAACACAACATTGTAATTTGTAATGTCAATAAAATTGTAATTTATATGTCAATAAAAAATAAATTTCATAAATGCTCCCATTAAGCATTGAGAACATTGTTAAGGAATGATGGTACCCCTGAATGAGACTGACCTCAATATCCAAACAAACCAAGGAAAAACTCGTAGTTGATTAAACGTTTTCATCAACAATGAAGACCTGTTTCTAATAAGAATCTCTTCATGTAACTGCACACACTGGGGAGAAAGAACAGTGTGTGACGTTTGCCAATAACTTTAGAATGCTCTGGGAAGGATGGCAGCCTGAGGACTATAGCTTCATCAGCCTTGTTACACAACATGTCAAACTCAAATAAGTATATTCTGGAGGCTTTGTCTGTGTGGATTTTACTTTAGACCCTTGGAGAGTAAGAAACTTCTTTAACTCTTAATGCTAACAGACTTTGGAGACCCATGTTTAGGCTGGGTAACCTAACAACCTATTGATCACAGTCAAGGAACTCTTTCAAAGTTCTTGGGGTAGGGCATATTTTCCTAGCATACTGGACATATTTAAGGGAGGGGGGTAATATCAGACTTATGTAGGATATTTATCCAAATACAGAGTGAGAAAAATCTGGAACACTGAGATTGATTGAAAAGATGATGATTACACATACACTCAAAAATTAACCTAAGAGTATGAAGCAAATATGATAGCAGATGCTTTTGAGGAGTCTCAGAGTTTTATATTCCAAAGTGGACTTTAGGAAGTATAAATATATGCTGGGGTTAAATATGAAATAACAGGTCACGGGTGTGAAATTGGAAACAACAGCAGCATATAGATTATTCTGGAGCGCAAGTTTTCAGAAACAGAGTGGCTCTTTTTAGACAAATTGATAATAAGCTCTTGAGATACAAAGGGAAAGGAAGAGCCCCATACAATAGGGTTGGCAAACAGCAGTTTCCCAGGATATCAGTCTTGCTAGTGCAGTTCTCAAAACAAAGAATTGCTATCATGTAGCCATACTTTTAAGTCATCTCAGAGTAACGTTCAACAAGTAATATTGCAACATTTTCAGGATTACATGTGTAAACTAATGTGTGAGTATTTAATATATTAAAGTGGATTGGTAGATGATTGAGATATATTGTTTTAATTTAAATTATTTGCATGTTATGCTTTGGGGAAGGCAGATTACTAAAGCTTAAAAAACTCCTAGACTGGGCTACCCTGGTGGCACAGTGGTTGAGAGTCCGCCTGCTGATGCAGGGGACACAGGTTCGTGCCCCAATCCGGGAAGATCCCACATGCCGCGGAGCGGCTAGGCCCATGAGCCATGGCCGCTGAGACTGCGCGTCCGGAGCCTGTGCTCCACAGCGGGAGAGGCCACGGCAGTGAGAGGCCCACGTACCACCAAAAAAAAAGAAAAAAACTCCCAGACTTAAGACCATCATTCTATATTAATGCATCCCTGATGTGCTAATTACTGAAACACTCTGAGCAGTTGTTTACAATGTAAGAGCAATTTAGAGAGTTAAATACAGAACAACAACATCAAACTATGCATTTTCTTGCTATTATGTTATGAGTTTCACATTCAACTTTGCCTTTATGTCATTATCTTCACTTCTCATCCATTCACTAACCCAGGAGTCATATGAAAAATACTTCACAGTGTTGTTTTTAATTATCTTTCTTTGAAAACCAAGGCATGGTTCAGCTTTGTGTTAATTAATGTATTGTGCCTTATTTACGTCTGCACCCCTAATTTCTCAATTTTAATGACGTTCTGAAATATCTCTCTGAATTTGATTCAATTTGCTTTTAAAATTTCATTTAAAAAACTTCTTTGAGAACATTTAAAGTCTGTGGTATCCTTAGAATTTACATAATTTAAGAACACTGAAAATTAAAATTTTCTTTACAGAAGTAGAAAATATGCCATATTTAAACCTACTACAGAAACAAAATAAATAAAGAATAGAGCATTAGGACTTCCCTGGTGGCGCAGTAGTTAAGAATCTGCCTGCCACCTGGGGTAGCTATGCCACCTGCTGGGGCTGAGCTGTGGAGCACCAATCCCAAGTCAGCCACCATTGAAGGGCCAGAAACCAGATTACTTTCTGACTTGCCCATCCTCCACCTGTGTGGCTGACCGGGTCTTGGTGCTCCAGCCAGGTATCAGGCCTGAGCCTCTGAGATGGGAGAGCTGATTCAGGACATTGGACCAACAGTGACCTACCAGCCCCATGGAATATCAATGGGCAAAAGCTCTCCCACAGCTCCCCATCTCAACGCTAAGACCCAGCTCCACACAACAACCAGCAAGCTACAGTGCTGGACGCCCCATGCCAAATAACTAACAAGACAGGAACACAACCCCACTCATTAGCAGAGAGGCTGCCTAAAATCATTATAAGGTCACAGACACCTCAGAACACACCACCAGACACTGTCCTACCCACCAGAAAGACAACATCCAGCCTCATCCACCAGAACACAGGCACAAGTCCCCTCCACCAGGAAGCCGACACAACGCACTGAGCCAACCTTACCCACTGGGGGCAGACAACAAAAACAACGGGAACTATGAACCAACAGCCTGTGAAAAGGAGACCCCAAACACAGTAAGTTAAGCAAAGTGAGAAGACAGGGAAATAGGCAGCAGACTAAAGAGCAAGGTAAAAACCCACCAGACCAAACAACTGAAGAGGAAATAGGCAGTCTACCAGAAAAAGAATTCAGAGTAAGGATAGTAAAGATGATCCAAAATCTTGGAAATAGAATGGAGAAAATGCAAGAAACGTTTAACAAGGACCTAGAAGAACTAAAGAGTAAACATACAATGATGAACAACACAATAAATGAAATTAAAAATTCTGTAGAAGGAATCAATAGCAGAATAACTAAGGCAGAAGAATGGATAAGTGACCTGGAAGATAAAATAGTGGAAATAACTCCTGCAGAAGACAATAAAGAAAAAAGAAAGAAAATAATTGAGGACAGCCTCAGAGACCTCTGGGACAACATTAAACACACCAACATTCGAATTATAGGGGTCCCAGAAGAAGAAGAGAAAAAGAAAGGGACTGAGAAAACATTTGAAGAGATTATAGTTGAAAACTTCCCTAATATGGAAAAGGAAATAGTCAATCAAGTCCAGGAAGTACAGAGAGTCCCATACAGGATAAATCCAAGGAGAAACATGTCAAGACGCATATTAATCAAACTTTCAAAAATTAAATACTAAGAAAAAATATTAAAAGCAGCAAGGGAAAAACAACAGATAACATACAAGGGAATACCCATAAGGTTAACAGTTGCTCTTTCGGCAGAAACTCTGCAAGCCAGAAGGGAGTGGCAGGACATATTTAAAGTGATGAAAGGGAAAAACCTACAACCAAGATTACTCTACCCAGCAAGGACCTCATTCAGATTCGGCAGAGAAATTAAAGCCTTTACAGACAAGCAAAAACTAAGAGAATTCAGCACCACCAAACCAGCTTTACAACAAATGCTAAATAAACTTCTCTAGGCAAGAAACACAAAAGAAGGAAAAGGCCTACAATAGCACACACGAAACAATTAAGAAAATGGTAATAGGAACATACATATCGATAATTACCTTAAATGTAAATGGATTAAATGCTCCAAACAAAAGACATAGACTGGCTGAATGGATACAAAAAAAAGACCCATACATATGCTGTCTGCAAGAGACCCACTTCAGACCTAGGGAGACCTATGGACTGAAAGTGAGGGGATGGAAAAGGACAATCCATGCAAATGGAAACTGAAAGAAAGCTGGAGTAGCAATTCTCATATCAGACAAAAAAAACTTTAAAATAAAGACTATTACAACAGAAAAAGAGGTACACTACATAATGACCAAGGGATCAATCCAAGAAGATATAACAATTGTAAATATTTATGCATCCAACAATGAAACACCACAATACATATGGCAAATGCTAACAGCCATAAAAGGGGGAATCAACAGTAACACAATCATAGTAGGGGACTTTAAAACCCCACTTTCACCAATGGGCAGATGATACAAAATGAAATTAAATAAGCAAACACAAGCTTTAAATGACACATTAAACAACATGGACTTAACTGATATTTATAGAACATTGCATCCAAAAATAACAGAATACACTTTCTTCTCAAGTGCTCATGGAACATTCTCCAGGATAGATCATATCTTGGGCCAAAAATCAAGCCTTCATAAATTTAAGAAAATTGAAATCATATCAACTATCTTTTCCGACCACAATGCTGTAAGACTAGATATCAATTAAAGGAAAAAAAAAAACTGTAAAAAATACAAACACATGGAGGCTAAACAATACACTACTAAATAACCAAGAGATCACTGAAGAAATCAAAGAGGAAATCAAAAAATACCTGGAAACAAATGACAATGAAAACACGACAACCCAAAGCCTATGAGAAACAGCAAAAGTAGTTCTAAGAGGGAAGTTTATAGCAACACAATCCTACCTCAAGAAACAAGAAAAATTTCAAATGAACAACCTAACCTTATACCCAACGCAATTAGAGAAAGAAGAACAAAAAACCCCACAAAGTTAGCAGAAGGAAAGAAATCATAAAGATCAGATCAGAAATAAATGAAAAAGAAATGAGCTAAATGATAACAAAGATCAGTAAAACTAAAAGCTGGTTCTATGAGAAGATAAAATTGATAAACCATTAGCCAGACTCATCAAGAAAAAAAGGGAAAAGACTCAAATCAACAGAATTAGAAATGAAAAAGGAGAAGTAACAACTGACACTGCAGAAATACAAAGGATCATAAGAGATTACTGCAAGCAACTAAATGCCAATAAAATGGACAACCTGGAAGAAATGGACAAATTCTTAGAATAGCAAGACCTTCCAAGACTGAAGGAGGAAGAAATAGAAAATATAAACAAACAAATCACAAGCACTGAAATTGATACTGTGAAACAAACAAAAGCCCAGGACCAGATGGCTTCACAAATTCTATCAAAAATTTAGAGAAGAGCTAACACCTATCCTTCTCAAACTCTTCCAAACTATAGACGAGGGAGGAACACTCTCAAACTCATTTTACAAGGCCACCATCACTCTGATACCAAAAGCAGACAAAGATGTCACAAAGAAAGAAAACTACAGGCCAATATCACTAATGAACATAGATGCAAAAATCCTCAACAAAATACTAGCAAACAGAATCCAACAGCACATTAAAAGGATCATACACCTAGATCAAGTGGGGTTTATCCCAGGAATTCAAGGATTCTTCAATATATGCAAATCAATCCATGTGATACACCGTATTAACAAACTGAAGGATAAAAACTATAGGATCATCTCAATAGATGCAGGAAAAGCTTTCAACAAAATTCAGCACACATTTATGACAAAAACCCTCCAGAAAGTAGTCATAGAGGGAACTTATCTCAACATAATAAACACCATATATGACAACCCCCTAGCCAATATCATTCTCAATGGTGAAAAACTGAAACTATTTCCACTAAGACCAGGAACAAGACAAGGTTGTCCACTCTCACCAATATTATTCAACATAGTTTTGGAAGTTTTAGCCACAGCAATCAGAGAAGAAAAAGAAATAAAAGGAATTCAAATCAGAAAAAGAAGAAGTAAAATTCTCACTGTTTGCAGATGACATGATACTATACATAGAGAATCCTAAGGACACTACCAGAAAACTACTAGAGCTAATCTATGAATTTGGTAAAGTAGCAGGATACAAAAGTAATGCACACAAATCTCTTTCATTCCTATACACTAATGAAGAAAAATATGAAAGAGAAATTAAGGAAACACACCCATTTACCATTGCAACAAAAAGAATAAAATGCCTAGGAACAAACCTACCCAAGGAGAAAAAAGAACTGTATGCAGAAGACTATAAGACACTGATGAAAGAAATTAAAGATGATACAAACAGATGGAGAGATATACCATGTTCTTGGGTTGGAAGAATCAACGTTGTGAAAATGACTATATTACCCAAAGCAATCTACAGATTCAATGCAATCCTTCTCAAACTACCAATGGCATTTTTCACAGAACTAGAACAGAAAATTTCACAGTTTGTATGGAAACACAAAATACCCTGAATAGCCAAAGCAATCCTGAGAAAGAGAAACAGAGCTGGAGGAATCAGGCTCCCTGACTTCAGACTATACTACAAAGCTACAGTAATCAAGTCAGTATGGTACTGGCACAAAAACAGAAATATATGTCAATGGAACAGGATAGAAATCCCAGAGATAAACCCACACACCTATGGTCACCTTATCTTTGATAAAGGAGGCAAGAATATACAATGGAAAAAAGACATCCTCGTCAATAAGTGGTGCTGGGAAAACTGGACAGCTACATGTAAAAGAATAAAATTAGAACACTCCCTAACACCATACACAAAAATAAACTCAAAATGGATTAAAGACCTAAATGTAAGGTCAGACACTATAAAACTCTTAGAGGAAACACAGGCAGAACACTCTATGACATAATCACAGCAAGATCCTTTTTGACCCACCTCCTAGAGAAATGGAAATAAAAACAAAAATAAACATATGGGATCTAATGAAACTTCAAAGCTTTTGCACAGCAAAGGAAACCATAAACAAGACGAAAAGACAACCCTCAGAATGGGACAAAATATTTCAAATGAAGCAACTGACAAAGGATTAATCTCCAAAATATACAAGCAGCTCATGCAGTTCAATATCAAAAAAACAAATAACCCAATCCAAAAATGGGCAGAAGACCTAAACAGACATTTCTCCAAAGAAGATATACAGATTGCCAACAAATACATGAAAAGATGCTCAACATCACTAATCATTAGAGAAATGCAAATCCAAACTACAATGAGGTATCACCCCTCCGGTCAGAATGGCCATCATCAAAAAATCAAACAATAAATGCTGGAGAGGGTGTGGAGAAAAGTGATCCCTCTTGCACTGTTGGTGGGAATGTAAATTGATACAGCCACTATGGAGAACAGTATGGAGTTTCTTAAAAACCTAAAAATAGGGGCTTCCCTGGTGGTTCAGTGGTTGGGAGTCCGCCTGCCGATGTTGGGACGTGGGTTCGTGCCCCGGTCTGGGAGGATCCCACATGACGCGGAGCGGCTGGGCCCGTGAGCCATGGCCACTAAGCCTGCGCGTCCGGAGCCTGTGCTCCGCAACGGGAGAGGCCACAATGGTGAGAGGCCCGCGTACCGCAAAAACAAAACAAAACAAAACAAAAAACTAAAAATAGAACTAACATGCAACCCAGCAATCCCACTACTGGGCATATACCCTGAGAAAACAATAATTCAAAAAAAGTCCTGTACCACAATGTTCACTGCAGCTCTATTTACAATAGCTAGGTCATGGAAGCAACCCAAATGTCCATGGACAGATGAATGGATAAAGAAGATGTGGCACATATATACAATGGAATATTACTCAGCCATAAAAAGAAATGAAATTGAGTTATTTGGAGTGAGGTGGATGGACGTAGAGTCTGTCATAGAGAGTGAAGTAAATCAGAAAGAGAAAACAAATACCATATGCTAACACATATATATATGGAATCTAAAAAAAAAAAAAAGTGATTCTGAAGAATATAGGGGCAGGAGAGGAATAAAGACACAGACGTAGAGAATGGACTTGAAGACACGGGGTGGGGGAAGGATAAGCTGGGATGAAGTGAAAGAGTGGCATTGACATATATGCAGTGCCAAATGTAAAATAGCTAGCGGGAAGCAGCTGCATCCCACAGGGAGTTCAGCTCGGTGATTTTGACCGAGAAGGGGTGGAATAGGGACTGTGAGAGGGATATGCAAGAGGGAGGAGATATGGGGATATATGTATACATATAGCTGATTCACTTTGTTATACAGCAGAAACTAACACAACATTGTAAAGCAATTATACTCCAATAAAGATGTTAAAAAAAAAGAATTTGCCTGCCATCCTGGGGACACGGGTTTGATCCCTGGTCTGGGAAGATCCCACATGCCACGGAGCAACTAAGCCCGTGAGTCACAACTACTGAAGCCTGCATACCTAGAGCCTGTGGTCCGCAACAAGAGAAGCCACCACAATGAGAAGCCCGCACACCGCAGTGAAGAGTAGCCTGCTCGCCATGACGCCCACGCTCAGCAATGAAGGCCCAACACAGCCAAAAATAAATAAATTTTTAAAAATATAATAAATAAATAAAAAGAATATAGCATCTTTCTAGATAAATAATGGCAATATATAGCAAACTGACATTCTGCAATTTTAATGGCTTATTGGTATTCGACATTACAGTCTCAGTATTTTGTGCTGATTCACTTTTAAGGATCAAAACTGAAAAGGAAGCAATTTTTCCTAGAACTGTACCAAAATTGTTCCCAGAGAAGAGGGGAAGGCAGGGTGGTGATCACATAGTGGGCCACCTCCCTCTAACAATATTTTCATTCAAGTAAAAGCAGTCTAGCAGTTTTGAGGAGGAAGAGAAGGCAGAGAGGACATGATGAAAGAAGCAACTTACAATCAAAGAAATGTGAGAAAACGGAAACAGAAGACACAGTTGCTGTACAGGCTGCTCATTGGTGGAATGAGTAGAACTTGGCAAGGAATGCAAGGAGTTAGATTTACACAGGGTCTATGTATACAATGTGGGAGAAACAAGTCTTTTCTATTTTTTCCATACACCAGCTGGATGTCTATGAAATTGGTAAACATATAAATAAATATTCAGCCTCCACTCCATCCACCCATCCATTCAGTAGATATATAGCGGCATACCTTGGAGACATGGAGGGTTTAGTTCCATACCACTACAATAAAGTGGATATCACAATAAAGTGAGTCATACAATTTTCTTGATTTCCCAGTGCAAATATTGAATAAGTTATGTTTACACTATACTGTAGTTTATTAAGTGTGCAATAACATTATGTCTAAAAAATGTACACCCCTTAATTAAAAAATACCTTATTGTTAAAAAATGCTACCCTTCATCTGAGCCTTCAACAAGTCATAATGTTTTTTGCTGGTGGAGCATCTTGCCTCCATGTTGATGGCTGCTAACTGATCAGGGGGATGGTTGCTGAAGGTTAGGGTGACTGGGGCAATTTCATAAAATAAGACAGTGAATTTAGCTTATTTTATTAATTTTATTAATGGACTCTTCCTTTCACAGAGGATTTTTCTGTAGCATGGAATGCTGTTTGATAGCATTTTACCCACAGTGGAACTTTTAAAATTGTAGTCAGTCCTCTCAAAACCTGCCACTGCCTTATCAACTAAGTTTGTGTAATATTCTAAATGTTTTGTTGTCATTTCAACAATTTTCACAGCATCATCACCCGGAGTAGTTTCCATTTCAAGAAACCACTTTCTTTGCTCATCCATAAGAAGCAACTCCTCATTCATTAAAGTTTCATTATGAGATTGTAGCAATACAGTCACATCTTCAGGCTCCACTTCCAGTTCTACTTCTCTTGCTATTTCCACCACAACTGCAGTCACTTCCTCCACTGAAGCCTTGAACCCCTCCAAGTCATCCATGACATTTGGAGTCAACTTCTTCCCAACATGTTCTTAATGGCATCTAGAATGATAAATCCTTTCCAGAAGGTTTCAATTTACTTTGCCCAGATCCATCAGAGGAATCATCATCTATGATAGCCAGAGTCTTATGAAATGTATTTCCTAAATAATAAGACATGAAAGTCAAAACCATTCCTTGATCCATGGGCTGCAAAATGGATGCTGTGTTAGCAGGCATGAAAACAACATGAATCTCATACATCTCCACAGTGGTCTTGGGTGACCAGGTGCTTTGTCAATGAACAGTAAGATTTTGAAAGAATCTTTTTTTCAGAGCAGTAGGGTCTCAACTATAGGCTTAAAATAATCAGTAACCCACATTATAAACAGATGTGCTATCATTCAGGCTTTGTTGTTCCATTCATAGATCACAGGCAGAGTAGGTTTAGCATAATTCTTAAAGGCCCTAGGATTTTCAGGATGGTAAATGTGCATTGGCTTCAATTTCAAGTTATCAGCTGCATTAGCCCCTAACAAGAGAGTCAGCCTGTCTTTTGAAGCTTTGAAGCCAGGCATTGACTTCTCTTCTCTAGCTATGAAAGTCCTAGATGGCATCTTCTTCCAATAGAAGGCTGTTTCGTCTAAGGCTGTTTCTTCTGAAAATCTGTTGTTTAGCAGAGCCACCTTCATTCATTATTTTATCTAGATCTTCTAGATAATTTGCTGCAACTTCTACATCAGCACTTGCTGATTCACCTTGCACTTTTTGTTATGGAGACGGCTTCTTTCCTTCAACCTCATGAACCAACTTTTGCTAGCTTCAGACTTTACTTTTGTAGCATCCTCATCTCGTTCAGCCTTCACAGAATTGAAGAGAGCTAGCCTTGTTCTGGATAAGGCTTTGGCTTAAGGAAATGTTGTGGCTGGCTTGATCATCTGTCCAGACCACTAAAATGTTCTCCATATCAGCAATAAGGGGCTTTTGCTTTCTTATCATTCGTGTGTTCACTGAAGTAGCACTTTTAATTTCCTTCAAGAACTTTTCCTTTGCATTCACAACTTGGCTAACCATTGGGTGCAAGAGGCCTAGCTTTCAGCCTATCTCAGTTTTCAACATGCCTTCCTCACTAAGCTTGATCATTTTTATCTTTTGATTTAAAGTGAGAGATGTGCAACTCTTCCTTTCACTTGAGCACTTAGGGGCCATTGTAGGGTTATTAACTGAGCTAATTTCAATATTGTGGTATCACAAGGAAGAAGGAGGCCCAAAGAGAGGGAGAGAGATGGGGAATGTGGTTGGCGGAGCAGTCAGAACACACAATATCCATTAAGTTCTCTGACTTATAAGGGCATGGTTCATGGCACCCCAAAACAATTACAGGAGTGACATCAAAGTTCACTGATTGCAGATCACAATAATAAATATAATAATAATGAAAAAGTTTGAAATATTGGGAGAATTACCAAAATGTGACACAGAGACATGAATTGAGCAAATGTTGTTGGAAAAATGGTACCTATAGACTTTCCACACAGGGTTGCTACAGACTTTCAATTTGTAAAAAAAAATGCAATATCTGCAAAGTGCAAAGAGCTAAGCACAATTAAATGAGGTGTGCCTGTATTAAGCTTCAGTAATTACTGAATTACTGGGGATTACAATGATGTATAAGACACATATGTGTTCTACCTTCACGGAGCTTACAAGACAGCGGGAGAATGCCAATATGTGAATAGGCTACAAATAATTATGTAATTATAGTCATGATCCTTCCATAAAGGTGAAGTTCTAGGTGCCATGACAGCATTTATCAGATCTCAAATCTGGTATGGGAGTCCAGGAAAAACAGTGTGGAATAGTGGCTAAGAACTTGAACTCTGGAATCAAGAGTCCTCGGTTTGGTTCACTTACTGGCTATGTGGATCTTGGTTTTTAAACGTTCTAACCCTTCATGTACTCACTTTTAAATGACTATAGTACTAGTAGCTACTTTACAAAATTTCTGTAAAAAGTAAAGAGGCAACACTCTGAAGAAGGGGAGATGGGAGATGCGATTGGCCCATGGAAATTTCGGTTGGTAATGCTATGTTTCCTAGGTTGCTAGTAGATCACACCTCATGGCTATCATGCTGATATATCACATATATTCTTTTGTGTTTATCAAATTCTTTACATATGATCTTTAAAAACAATTTCTAGAAAAGCTAAAGAAAGTAAGATATCTGAAGTCTTTTACATGTTATCGCTGTAGTGTAGGATTCTGGGGACTTTTACCTTATTATTCATTTCTGGATAGTTTTAATTTCTAAAAATAAAACTAAAATATCCATTTAAAACATGACACAGAGATGAAAGAAAAATAAATAAGAGGATACTAAGTGTAAAATGCTCATCTCCAGGTAGTCAAATGAAGAGCCTAAGCAAGGGGGCTTGGACCATGTAGGAAATTCGAAAGGTTAGGGTGTAGCTGAAGATTAGGAACACAAGAAAAGTGGTCAACCCTGGGGCTACAAAGTGGAGAAGGAAGGTCATGATGGCTTTGGCCAAGTCAAGTTCAGATGAGGTAGTGTCTCAAGAAGAGAACAGATAGATGTGAATAAGTGCTAAATTGATTAGAATTAACTGGCTGATAAGTACTGTCCAGAGAAGAGGTTCAGATCTATTAAAATTTGTATAAACTCAATGGTTCTTTAAGTTTTTTTGATGAAAGAACCCACTGGACATCACTTTTTTTTTTTTTTTGAATATTCTTCACCTGATGAAGGGTATTTACAAATACCTACAGCAAGTTTTTTTAAATTTTATTTATTTATGGCTGTGTTGGGTCTTCGTTTCTGTGCGAGGGCTTTCTCTAGTTGTGGCAAGTGGGGACCACTCTTCATCGCGGTGCGTGGGCCTCTCACTATCGCGGCCTTTCTTGTTGCGGAGCACAGGCTCCAGACGCGCAGGCTCAGTAGTTGTGGCTCACGGGCCTAGTTGCTCCGCAGCATGTGGGATCTTCCCAGACCAGGGCTTGAACCCGTGTCCCCTGCATTGGCAGGCAGACTCTCAACCACTGCGCCACCAGGGAAGCCCTGGACATCACTTTTTAAAACTTTTAAACACCATGCTTTTTGAGTAAACTATGACGTCTTCATGTACTTAAAATGAACAAACTCTAGGAATAATTTTGCCAAAGGGAGGAAGAAAAACAAACTTACTTTAAATCAATATAAAGGTAACAACAAAGAGGAAATCTGAGTGCTACTTTATGGGGTGACCCTAGCACCATCACATCATGTGATGCTCTGGGGAGCATCTTAGGGTTCTCTCCCCACACATCCATCATTTCACCTCTAAAAGCATACATGAGAACCACAGCGGTTAGCCAAAGGACAGAGCTCAAATTGATCCAGGGAGAGGGGGCTGTGAGAACCCAGCTGAAGATACCAATAGGGACAGAGGCAGAGACTGGATGAGTTAGTAATTTTCATTAAAAAGAGGAGCAGATTGTGCTTCTCAAAATACCCTATTCGGGTCTACTTTGCATTTCTCAGTGACTTTCTAAGGTCACTCATTGAAACTTTGCTCATTCGTAATACATTATAGAAGCAATCTTTGTAAAGCATAGATCATGTTTGACAAAAGAAATAGCCAATAATACTTGAAATTCACTTTATGTCCAGTAGGTACAGCATGTCTAATATCATTCAACAATTATAAAATAATATTGAGTGATAACAGGCAGTATCTGTCTTTAGTTGCTCATTTCTTTTACTGATAGTTGGTGAGTCTCTCTGTAGTGGGCAAGGTATAGAGATGATTATTCTATGCGATTATGCTCTGGTCAATTGCCATTTATAAGAAAAGATTTGTTTCTCATTCCTTATACTCAGTTTTTCTTGGACAGGAGTCACACACATTTGTTTAGATACAGGGGAGGAAGAGCTTCCAAAATTTCTGTATGAGAAATCCTAAAACTGACTTTAAATTTCCGTGATAATCTAAAAAATTAAAACAGTTCTATATTTGATCATGTGGATTACTCCCTTATAACTGGTACTGCCGGGTGATGCCCATGCCTCTGTGTATTTCTGAGTTTTTCGTGAAGTTGGTGCCCCATGATACTTTTGAAAAAGTTTAAATTTAAAAATTTTAAGAGGGCATAGCAGGGTAGGTAATTAAAGGCATAGACACGAGCTGAACCATTTGGGCTTGAATCTTGGACCACTAATATATATGCTGTATGACCTTGGGCAGGTTATTTACCCTCTCTGTGCCTCAGTTTCCTCATCTGTAAAATGAGAATAATAGTAATATCTGCTTTGTAGTCTTATTTGAAGATTAAACAAGTTCATTCCATGTTAAGCATTTAGTGTCCAGCACATAGTAAGCACATGATAAATGCTAGCTATCATTCCTAGTGGGAAAAATGTGGACCTAACACATAAATAATGAACTTGTGTCAAAATAAAAAGGCAAATGGTATCCGTGAGTGCTACAAAAACAAAGGTTTCATAATAGTTTAGGAAGAGAAGAGAGTAGAAGTGGAGTAGTTCGAAGAATGCAGTAGTGGAAACATGTCACACACACAAACTAGTGCTGGGTGGTCTTTAGGAAGGAGAGTGGACGTAGAGACTGGATGGGACCACAAGGGAGGTGTGTGAGTTGATGGTAATATTCTACTTCTTGATCTGGGCTATTATGTGGGTATGTTCATTTTGTGATCATTCAGAAACTCTATGTTTATGATTTGTGCACTTTTATTTATGTCTATTTTAATAAATAATTTAAGTGAAAATAAAGAAGAAGGTGTGGACTTCTCCCTCTTATCCTCCCCCAAAACGGATGCCTTGGTGGTCAGCCCCATATTAATGCTCTTCATGCTATGAAAATGGTTTAGTTTGTACAAAAAAAAAATCACTCCATTAGTGTTGCTGATCGAAATGTTACTAGTTTTGTAATTTTCTTTGGAGTTAATATAAATTTAGATTTCGTAATTATAGGTGTGCTAAAAGCATAACAGGAGTTTGCAACTAGTTTTAAGTGTATACACCTTTAAGTGTAACATAAACATAGTTCAGTTCAAGACTGTGATTTTTTTCCCTTTAAAAGGAGTCCCGATTTATTTAATTTGCTTTGGTGCATTTGGGAGAATAAAGGTTTAAAAACAAAATGCACAAGAGATAAAGAAAGTTCTGGAAGTCTTAACTCTTTAGCACTTGTCACTTGCTTCCTGTTACTGAAAATTGTTTTCCTTCTCCTCCTTTTTTCTTTTTTTTCAAAACTAACTTTATTCTTTTTTTTTTTTTTTTTTTTTTTCCGGTACACGGTCCTCTCACTGTTGCCTCTCCCATTGAGGAGCGCAGGCTCGGCGGCCATGGCTCACGGGCCCAGCCGCTCCGCGGCATGTGGGATCCTCCCGGACCGGGGCACGAACCCATGTCCCCTGCATCGGCAGGCAGACCCTCAACCACTGCGCCACCAGGGAAGCCCCTAACTGTATTCTTATAGGTGCCAGGTACTAGTCCAAGCAATGGAGACTCAGGAATGGTAATACATGTAGGTAGTATACATAGCAATAGAAAGAAATCTGTTACTCAGGAACCATTTTTAGAAACATAAAGCCTGCTGTTGCTATTACCCACTTCCTGCCAATTCTAAGAACTGATTTATTAACAAGTCAAGTTGTTCTGAGAGGGAGAGAAGGGCTATAAGAATTTGGAAATTTATAACAAAATACTTAGATCTAATATACCATGGTCACAGTTCAGTCAATCTGTATTTCAGGGTTTGTAGAAATATCTATAGGTTGATAAAGTGACATCTATTTATTTTTCAAAAGACACAGATATTATAAAAAAATACTGGAAGAATATTCAACAAAATGTTATCCATGGTTAATTCTGTGTGGTGGGGTTATATATGATTTTACTTTCTTCTTTGTTCTTTCTGTAATTTACAATTTTAAATAAAGAGACATTGTTTTTGTAATCAGAGAGAAGTAGTAAATTTTAAATTGTAGACCTTGAAACTAAGTTTAAAAATGTACTAATAGACCTGCTTGTGTCTATAGTGATCAATATCACAACATTTAGACAGAACCACAGAGAACCATCATTTCCTGATGGTTCATTCTGGAAAAACCCAGACAATAAGTAATTTGTCAATCAATGCATTTCAGTTGAAGAAAACCTTTCTTACGTAGTGCCTTGCACAAATTTGCCTTGCTTAATATATGAAAGTATAGATTTTTTTCACATTCCTCTTCTCAAGGACATGGATCAAAAAATAGGCACAGAAGAAAGATGATATTGAAATAGGAAGTGTTGAAGCACACAGTTAAAACTTGAAGCATTGTGGGTAGGAGAATGTGTGATACAGAAATGGTTTTCCTGCTGAATGAACCAGGACTCTCTATTGAAGGGCATGACAAGGTGATGGTGTCTTTATTTACAGAGAGACACATTATTTTAGTATTTAGACATTTACATCCCTCTAGGAAGTAAATCAGAATGTCAGGTTTCTTAAATGTACATCTATCACTCGATATTCAAACAAAGCATAT
Organism: Tursiops truncatus; assembly: GCF_011762595.2. Lineage (NCBI taxonomy): Eukaryota > Metazoa > Chordata > Mammalia > Artiodactyla > Delphinidae > Tursiops > Tursiops truncatus. The sequence continues at coordinate 68,876,592 of NC_047040.1, read as the reverse complement.
AATTCCTTATTCAGATCATGCAGATATTGAAAGAATTAATTTAATATCTTTAGATCTCCAAGTCAAAAGTTCCTCATTTATAAAAATTTCTCACTTAGAAATTAGGGTATATTAGAGCTGAAAATAGTCTTTGGATTCATCAACTATAATTTCCTCATTTTTGAGATGAAGGCATTGATGATAGAGAAATTAGATGGTTCATTCAAAGTCATCTAAATGGTAAAAAGCAGAACCCACTTTTGAACCTTGTTCTTCTATTTCTTACCTGGTATCTTTCTGTTAATCTTGTCTAAAATGATTCTTACTTATTCAACCAACCTCTTCTAATATACCATTTCGACAGCTTACTCTTTGCAAGTATTTTTCCCCTTTGATTTTCTGTTTATTTATTTATACATCTAAAGTCATCCTTAACACGACCTCATTTGATTCACTAAAAGCAACTCAAGATAAGATTTCAAGTAAACTACCCCAGTAAGTATGTCAGAATTCACAAATGTGAGACACAGTGAAGACATTTCTAATCTGAGACATGAGGTCACATTAGGAAACTGCCTAATTCCCTAGTATAAAAGGATCTTTCCTGCTCATCTAAATTTATTTAGATATAATATTTCTCTAACTAAATCAGAATACTTTCTGGTATCAACAAGCAATTTTTTAGTACCAGTTGGGTACCTCAAAAATGATTAGTCAGTAAGAGCAATATAAAAATATTTTTGGATCATACCTTCAGGGAAGCTAGCATGTTATTAAGAGATAAAATGTGCAATTAGAAAATAAGTATAGTACAAGATAATATAAAACAAAAGGCCACATGAATGTGTTCTAGTGACAGAATGTACAGTAAGAAGACGCCTTGTTATGGATGGTCAGAAGGAAATGCTGGAATTATTGAGAATGCCTCTATGATTAAGCTGGAACTGAGATGGTGCAGAGAGACTGGAAGATATTCAAGGTGGAAATATATTAGCAAGAAAACAGAAGCAACGTCTGGGGTGCAGTGACAGAAATGCCTGGTGACAGGGGCTATTTCAGATGTATTAGGACCAGTAAAATGAGGCCAGAGTGGGAAGTTAGAGATGTGTATGAGAGGCTCATTGAAGTCATGTGGGGAGGACTGTGCCAGGGCCTGGCCCACAGAACTGAAAAGAAAGGGACAACACTAAAAATCAGGAGAAAGGGAAATTAAGAGAGGAAATAAAAACAGATGGATTTACTCAAACCTTAATAATGATTTATTGTCACTCATCCAGTCAGGGAAAATAAAACAAAGCAGAACAAAGCAATAAAACAGATGTCTCATGCTAAAACAAGAATCAGCTCACTGAATCTTAGCCCTTTCTTTTCCTAATCAGGTGACTGATAATCTAACTACAGAGGAACAAAAAACAGTTTAGCCGTTGTTCTCTGACATTACTGCCCACATTAGAAACTAGTTGTTTTTTGTTACATCTTTATTGGAGTATAATTGCTTTACAATGGTGTGTTAGTTTCTGCTTTACAACAAAGTGAATCAGTTATACATATACATATGTACCCATATCTCTTCCCTCTTGCGTCTCCCTCCCTCCCACCCTCTAGGTGGTCACAAATCACCAAGCTGATCTCCCTGTGCTATGCGGCTGCCAACCAGGTCAAGGAGACTGAGACAGAAAACAGGAAAGTGCATTCATCTGGATAGCAGGAAAAGTTTAGTGTATGATGGGGCAATGACTTTGCCTTCCGATGGGCGTAAAAATGATCTTAAAGGATTTTCTGTCATTCTATATACTCCTCTTTTATAGCAGAGGAGTTAAGCACTAAAATGATAAAAGCAATCTCCAAATGTCAAAACCTAAACTTAAACACATGTTGGCTTTCTTCTTTAGCTTGGGGTTAAAAAGCCAAACAATCCAAGGAGGTTAACTTCTCTGCCAATCAGAGGAGCGAATATACCAGTCAATTTTGAATCCTGAGTTTTTGCTAATATCACCAAAATAATAAATTTTATTAGCCAGGATTAGCGAGTACAAACTATCCTCTATTTCAGTGCCAGAGATAATATTATCAACCTTGGCTAGTCACGTTATAAATGTGTGTCATGGTTTGGTCATAAAAGACCAAATCATGTACTCAGAGAGACATTGTGGATCACATTTTTCAAATCTCACTCTACAAGAGATGCACATCAGTTTAGGCCTTAGGAGAGGTCTGGAAGGGGTTCATCTAAAAATCTGAACAGTTTCACGTCTTAAAAGAATGATCTCTACTTTTCTCCCTTGAAATATCTCCTGAAGTCCCTTCCGCAATTCTATATTTTCTTCCGTATTCCAACCTTTCTTAAATGTGCCGGTCCCTTATAGGTCCAAATCAGTTTCACAGACTGCCTAGGTCAGTACAAATTCTCGAAGGTCATCAGCCTGCCTGGCATACAGACTATCTCAGATGAAGTTACAACCCCTGCTTCACTAGAGATGAACAAGTTTCTATTCATCAGAATCTCCAGATCTCCAGTAAAGCCCATTTTCAGTATGGGAAAGTTTGTTTTTTCAGAAGAAAGTATTTTTATCAGAGTAGTTTGGCTATTAGCTGTCTCCAGAATTCCTTGACTAGATTTATCAAGGTCATCATGAGCAGGGAGAAACCAAAAAATGTAGTGTCCAGCTATCTTTCCCCCCAAATCAAAATGCCCATTAGGAAGAATATGGATGATAACAACCTCAGCCTTGAAATTCACCCTGATTGCTTAACTTTGGACCATTTTCCAGTCAGTACTGTCTTCATGCCCTACTCCCTCATTTTCAAAACCTTGATGCTTCGCACTGCTATGTAGTTACGGAGGAAAAAGATGTGCTTAGTACCAGCTGGGGCTGCTCATACTGCCCATTCTAGTTCACAGTGACTCCCAAGAAGGGATTGGTACATTTTCAGGATGATTGTGAGACAGCAGCTAAACATAGCTATTACTAAAATTAAATTACATAAATTTACAATTGAATAAACTATATTAAAAGCAAAGGTAACAATTATGCAGAACACTCACTTCCTAATTATTTTATAACATTTTATTATTATCTATACTCTTGAGGTTAGTTATGTTACTGTATCTATATAGTAGAAATACTCCATAAGGTGTATTACTGTGCATTTCTTCACAACTCTGAGTTCAGTGATGTCACATTGGTAGATTGAGATCAGCCACGTTGAAAGTATTTACCACAAAAACTGGCAAACACTACAAATCAGAGCTCCCTTCCTCGCCAGAAAACCAGTTGTTAAACATTTACTATCATACTAATAGTAAGAATCCACTATTTTGAGGGCTGAGCAATGGGGCAGAATAAAGACTATGTTATTTAAAATTCACCTTTCTCATGCATAATAATCACCAGACTGATTTTCTCTTAGAAGTGTACATTTAAAAGATGGGTTTCTGAGTAAAATGGCCCAAGGGCCTTTCAAGTAAATAAAAACTACATGTGTGCAATCTGAGTTACTTTTATCAAGCGTTTCATCAAGAAATTTTCTTTGCTTTTTTGATTATCTGTGAAAACTGGAATAAACAAGCAACTTAATAATATAAATAAAAGTTTAGGGAAATCATTAATAAACAGTAAAAGACAAGATTGTTTCCAAATATTTTGGCATATATTAATGTATCATTAATTTATGGGATTAGAAATCAGTTTCAATTTATTGTTAAAACACATCCTTCATCAAGAAATTTTTAATTAAAGCATATTTCATTGCACAGGGGAATAATTAAATAGCAAATTTACTAGTGATGGTTTATAATACATAGGACTAATATTTAAATCTTGAAAATGAAATAAAAACTCATTAAGCAATTAGGAGTTTCCCAGCTCCTACTAAGCTATTTCATTGCATTAGGTAGGAGTATAGGGCTAACTCTCTTTAGGACACTCAATTTAAAGTGAATGCACATTTTTTCAATGGAGCTATGACTTATCAAGCAATCCAGTGAGACACATCCTTTTGCTGTTATGAATTTTGAACATGGTACAAGAATTCTTCAGGTAATTCTCTGCTTCTATATCTTTATCTCTCTAAGTACTAACCTCTCCTGCTCCAACTCTTTTCCTTTTTGGTCTCTGCTTTCTACATTGCAATTTAATAACATGTTGTGTTTCATTGTTATTCAACAGGTATGTGTAGGTGCCTTATTTCCCAGAGTTTTATAAACTGCTATAGTGCAAAGAGCCCACAGGTAGAGTAAGAAAGATCTGGAATGAATTCATTCTCTGCCACTTAATAGCCGTGTAACTTTTGAGCCTCAATTTTCGTGTCTATAAAATGGGCATATCACCCGCTATCCTGCCAGAGGTGTTGTAAACCTGAGTAATAATGCAATAATGGTCACCAATTTCCTAAGTCAATAGCTGGCACATAGTTCATTTTACATAAAGAGTATCTATTACTATAGTCCTGTGATACTAAATACTGAAGACAATACTTAATTATTGTATTAGCTGTAATAATTATGGTTATTTAGGCTTTTCTCTTATTCAGTAGCACAGAAATCTTAAAAAAAATTGCTCTGAAAAGACAAACCTGATGCCTAGTATAAGTAAATTCAATTCAAGAACTACAATATTTAGGGCTTCCCTGGTGGTGCAGTGGTTGAGAGTCCGCCTGCCGATGCAGGGGACACGCGTTCGTGTCCTGGTCTGGGAAGATCCCACATGCCGCAGAGCGGCTGGGCCCGTGAGCCATGGCCGCTGAGCCTGCGCGTCCGGAGCCTGTGCTCCGCAACGGGAGAGGCCACAACAGTGAGAGGCCCGCGTACCGCAAAAAAAAAAAAAAAAAAAAAAACCTACAATATTCAAGGTTCAGTTAAATCTGCTTGTACTGTTTCCAATTAAAATGTATTTAGTGCCTTTTAGAACCTTATTGACTCAAGGAAACAGTGGTGCTTATCTATCATGTGCTTCTCTAGGATTGTGGCATGAACTATTTAATCTAAAACTAAGTAGTTTCTAGAGCTTCTATATTATAGAGGAAATGTATGAACATTTCAATATGCCTTTCAGATAAAAATATCTGAGGAGGATGAGAATGGCTACCTTATTTTATTTTTTTTGCAGTACGCGGGCCTCCCACTGCTGCGGCCTCTCCCGTTGGCACAGGCTCCGGATGCGCAGGCTCAGTGGCCATGGCTCACGGGCCCAGCCGCTCCGCGGCATGTGGGATCCTCCCGGACCGGGGCACGAACCCGCGCCCCCTGCATCGGCAGGCGGACTCTCAACCACTGTGCCACCAGGGAAGCCCTGGCTACCTTATTTATAGGCAGTGGCTCTAAGAACAATCTGCCGTCTATGGGCATGCTAGGACTCATTTTTACACAATCCAGTAGGGTAAGTGCAGGAAAGAGAAATGTCTGTCTTTAAACAGTAGAATTTGGTCTATTGGGTTGCCCAAAACGTTCGTTCGAGCTTTTCCATAAGATGTTATGGAAAAACCCAAATGAACTTTTTGGCCAACCCCATATATTACTGTCTCGAATAATTGACATTTTAATCACGCTTTTATTTAGGGAGAGGAAACTTTCACAGGAAAAGTTCACTTTTTATTTCTGCAGAGGAAGTCGACTGCCTATCCCATTTTCAGCACTACTCATTCGCTGGAATTTCGTGGTTGGTTGTCTGCACTCCTTACTTAGGCAGATATCAGGTCAATTTCAATTATTGCTTCTCCTGATTCTCATTGTTAATGGAGATATAGAGGGATTTGCTGGCTTCCTGGCCCCAGATTTCACTCAGTAGTGTTATTTCCATCCATGAATGATAGAGATGGACTACTAAATCAAAACAACAACAGATTCTAAATCTCTCTAAATATCAAACTTGAGATTAAATGAAAATACATCTTAACTATGACAGAAATCGTGCTGATATGTCAAAATCCATAGAGAAAGTGAAGTGGAGGTTTCCTCTGGATTATTTTGAATTATTTTCTTTTCCTAGGACCATTGTTAGCAATTGCTTTTCTACACCATTGTTGTTTATTTTTTAAGTTTTATATGCTGTCTGTTGTCACTCTAGGCCAGTAGTTAATTTTTTTCTAACCTATGAAGACCTTAGTTTGAATGAATTTTTACCTCTAATCTTATTTTGGAAACAGGCCCCATCTCTGTTGAGATTTGATATGCATGGCTCTCAATAACTCAGTTATTCTCCCATGAAAATGTTTCAGTAGCAAACTATTAAAAATTATGTTATGCAGAAAATAATAAATATTTTATACGTAACTCTTTATAACTCAAGTAAGTCCACTATAGCAAGTTTGGGAATAACCTGATTGGTTAGGTCATAGTTACATGTGGAAACAACAGACTAGGAGGTTATATTTTCCACATATGTACGAGGTCCATTCTAAAATTCCACTGTAATAAGGCTGAAAACCATACCTTGGTCCTACGTTTTCTTCACCCACCTTCAGTTAAATAGCAAACCAAGACTACTGGTAAAATTTGACAATTGCCTCCAAAAAATACCTTTTATTTTAACAGATAACCTCACATTATTTTTTCAAGTCAAATATTACTATTCTATGACTTTTAAAAAACCAATTAATTAAAAATTGATACCAGTTATTTGAAAGCATGTGAAACAATTCTATCCTTTGAGGAAGACATCAAACACCAATGTTCCTGAGATTGTTAGGATTGGATAATAATCTCTTGACAGCTTCAAAGCAAAACCTTACCTTTTCCCCCCTGTGATTTCTACTTCTGCTGATCTATTAGAATCATGGCAATTGTGTTTAGTTTTGAAAATATGATAGCTTGCATCGACTTATTATTAACACCATGACATTGGTATTATCTAAGGGAAGTTAATCTTGATGTGAATAACATTAGATTTCATAATCAAAGTTACATCATGACCACAATGAATCGTGGATCTCCGAATCCATGTAAGACTTCTCTAAACAAAATCCCCTAGTGAACACATACACACTCACGTGTACACCCAACACACACACACATTTTTGTATCTGAAACATCAGTTAAAGTGTTTGAGCACTTTAATAAAAATATAGTGTACCAAATTTTGAAAAAGACTATGTGACAGCAGGGAACAAGACCGTTTACTACTTCATTGTTTTACTGAAAAATCCAATAGGTACAAGGGAATCTCCAGATAATTTGATGTTTTCCTCTATTGATGTTTTAGAGTATATGCTGGCACAACACTGTTAAGGATAAAAGCAGTACTTGAAGTGAGCTGGTAAATGTTGAGAGAAGTTCATATTTGTGCTTTATTTTCAATCATGGGAAAAGAAAACAAATATTGGTGTTCAAGAATTAGGGGCCACATGGGAGAATTTGGAAGCCACTTCAAAAATAAATGTAATCCAATAAAAGTGAATATTGTAAAGCCCTCAGCATGCTGCAAGTAATCCAGCAAAAGAAAGTGTGAAAGAGAAAGAGAGATATTGATAAGGAAGAGAGTGCTAAGGTTCCACAGAAAACTTTTAAATAATCCAGAGAGAAGAACAAAAGAAGTAAATGAAAGAAAAACTGCATGGTCTTTTATTTTGTTTAATTTGTAAAAAGGTAAATGGTCAGATTTAAATTACGGCTACATGGGTAAGAATGTCAAATAGTTCGCACACAAGTATGCTGAGTAAGTGAGGAAAAGATGTTTTTGGAGGAAGGGACTCTAAATAGTTTATCTACGTGGACTATTTGATAAGGACTTTTTACTCATTAAAAATTGTCCGTTGAAAACCACATCCCAGAGCCCCTTAGCTTAACTTGATTCTTCATTTCAAAGGAGCTCTTGAGCACACTGAACACCAAAAAATGACCACATTCAGCACATATGCATCTGTAACACCGAGAAATAACTTAAAGATAAAAAGTTATAAAGGAAAGAAGTGGCTACATTTTCAAGGGGGATATGGTGAGTAAGGTTAAATCGGTAATTTTCAACTCTAGCATGAGATTTGTGTTTTCTCCAGATCAGTTCTAACCAGACTTCAGCAGAATGCTATATATTCAGGAAGTATTAAAAATGAGTAAGGTAACACTGAAGAATTATTCCATGTCTAAACAGCATCAGGTCAGTGGAAGGTCATTTTCAATGTTCAATGTGTTATGACATGAGAACATACAACCAACTGCAAATTAGAACAGTTAAGGAAGAGAAAAAAAACCACTGATGGCAAGAGACAGAAGGCTGCACGATGCTGGGGACGTACTGGCGATATGATGCCTCTTAGGAAAAAAGCTGGCTGAGGGACGAGACACTGCTGATCAGGTGGGTGAGAAAATGACACAAAGACCTTATAAAAAAAAGATGACATTTCTGGTTTAATGAGTGAAAAGAATAAGGACAATTTCCAAATCTATGAAACATACGTGGCAATAAAAGCTGAACACGAACATTAAACCTTTCTCATGTTAACAAATACAGAAAGAAGAAAAGACTCGCTGTTATCTTAGAGGAGATTACAGATAATAAGGAGTCAATTAAGATATTATGGGTAGAAACTGTACCCTATAGAAACTGTATTCTATTGTTGCCAATTTTGAATGGTGCAGTGATTTCATAATTTAATAAATAAAGCTTGTGAGGATTAATGAGCTACTGTTTTCAAAGTCCCTTAGAGAAAGGTGTTATACAAGCATAAAGTCTAGCTATTAAAAGTATCTACATATTTTAATAATACCTACTCTCATTGAAAACATTTGAGGAACTATAGTTAATCACCTCCACTTTAACGCACAGATCTTTCAGGATACATAGTGTATTATTCAGAATTCTCATCAACACATCTGAACTCGAGAAATAGTGAACAGACTTCTACTATAGTTTGGAGGCTGGGCTTTTACAACAAATATAAAAAAAGGCATCTGATATCATTAAGGAAGATAACTACAATAGGTCATTGTTATATTAACTCAGAACTCAGATTTCTTACTCCACCCTAGCAATTCAACTTTTAATAGGATCATTTCACTCTGGCAGAGAGGCAGTGAGCATTCACAGATCTTTAGCATATTGAGCACTCAGACAATCATATGGGGTGTGTGTGTGTGTGTGTGTGTGTGTGTGTGTGTGTGTGTGTACATGATACTCACATGAGGAGTCTGAACTCTTATGATTCTTGAAGCCTCTCACTCAGGAATCTGGTGTTATAGTCTCTGGGAATGAGTACGCATCATCAGAGGCTATACTGTGGGTTCTTGTTCTTTCAAGGCATTTGCTTCCCAGGAATGGAGGACAGGTTATGACAAAATAACTAAGAAGAGGTAGGGAAGTAGGAGCACACTTCTCAGAGTCAAGAGATTGCCTGGAACACAATCGTCTAGCTTAGAATTAAAAAACAAAACAAAACTGAAGTCCTTCAAGTTATTTTCTCAATTAGTGGAGATTTTTACTAAATCTAGATATCCTTACTTTGCAGTGTTTTTGGATATTAATGATATTAAGGGAATAAAATTCCATGTTTTTCCTAAGGGAGAAACTTGTCATCCCATTGTTTGTGTTATTTATGTGGAGTATTTTTATGTCTCTATTCAATAATAACCAGTTATTGGATTTTGGAAGGATGGCGATGTCATCAGTACAGAATAGTTTTCAGTACAAAAATAGATAGATTAATCACATAGCAAAACCAAAAACTTATGGACAACAATTATAAGAAAACTGGGTGACAAGATATTCCCATGAACCCCAAAGTACAAGTTTCTGAGGACAAACCACGGCCAGACACAGGCTACTTGAGCCTTTGTGGAATAAGCAGAGGGAAGTAATGGGGCATCTGGTGGTCCTGAGAATCCAGAAACAGTCAAGAGGTTTTCACTGGATAGCACAATGGGCCAACTGGAGAACAGTAGTTGAAACCGGGAGTGGTTTCACCTAGTACAATAGCCAGAGAGTGCAAGAGACCTCAGCTAGGTGGGTCTTCAGAGCACAGAAGGCTATAGCAGTTTAGTCACTGTATCTCTTAAAACTGACATCACGGGGCCCCACTCCAGAAGAAAACTACTGGACGAGAATCAAAACTGGACTGCTTGTTAACAAAGGGAATTAAGGAGAGAGAAGGTCCATGTAAAAGCAGGTGAGGGAAACAGCTCCAGGAAATCTTGGAAAGCAAGCCACCATAGTTTTTGGATCACTACAAGAAAACAACCAAAAGAGAATCTGTGTAATTAGAAAAGATACTTGGTCCCTACCTCTTCCTAAAAATTCAGAAACACAAATTGCATATAAAGGCATATTGTTCACATAAGCTCTTCTTGATGAATCTACCAAATAATGATCTTCAAACAAGTCCAATGACTAAAGGAGGCAAAGAAATGAGGATGGAGGTGATCATTAAGTATATGGTTACTTGGAGAACTAAGACTAAGTGACAGTTACAAAGGAGAGAAAAGGCTACATATTTAGGCAATGAAGATATAATATTGCTTAAAAAAGAAGGGGAAAAATAATATGTTAAAACATTTTATAAATGTTTTTAGGAATTATAATTATAGTAACAATGTATTTAGAAAGTATATATACATGTAGTACTATTATCTATCATCTATCTATCATCCCCTGAGTCCTTCACTACTAGAATTTTTAATGTGGAAGATACAGAAGAAGTTAAATAATACATCATAATAATAAATCCTAGAGTCCTGATGTAAATGAGAAGTGTCCATAGAAATTCATGAAACATTTTAGTTTTACAGATATATTTTCTAGTACTCTCTATTGAAGAGGTCTGGAAACAATGATCAATGCACCAGCAATAAGCATCTCTTACACTCAACTTGTGGCCTTGAAATACCCTTTCCAACAAAAAGGAACCAGGACTTCTTGAAGAAGTGGCTGATTCCAGGTCTGAGGCAGGAACTGTATAAATGATCCTGAGAAATCTTGTCATATCAGATATCAAAGAAGTTAGCAACATTTCAAAAAGACAAGGCTCATTTCAAAAGGACTCAGGAGTCAAAGTAAAGATGCTTCCCTTTACCAAAAGTGGGACTATTTGAGCTTCCAAAAAATAATAATTGCAGTTGACTGTAATCCTTCAAATATGTTTAAATTCATAGCTGATCACAATATTTGAAAAATCAAATTGGCTTTTGGAAAGTGATAGGACGCCAATTCATTTTATCTTGACAACTGGTAAATAAATGGAAAGGATCAAGCATCTAGTCTTGGTTCTTTCCACTTAGCTAGTCTTTTCTTTATGAACCCCTGCTAACTAAATAAAAGATGGGGCAAGTACCTCTTTATAAAACTATTTCAAGTAATAAATGAAAAAGAAATGCCAAAAGTTTGTAATAGCCAATAAATAAATGGATCTAGGCATTGAACGCCGATGACTGTTATCATTCCAAAAAGAGAGGCAACCAGATATCATGTGCCACCTGAGAAAAGAATATACCGCTACCCACAGTCTTGCCAAAGTGATGGAAGTGAGTCAGATCCAGTCTCTGAATCCATCTGCTAACTTGTAGGAAATACAGAGGACAGAGAATCATGTTGCACTATACCATGAGTATGCAATCAGCAAAATGCAGATTATGGGAATGCTACAGGTCAAATGACATGGGTGCTAGTAAAAATAAACTAAAAGAAAAATCAAGGGCTGGAGGGAGAAACTGTAGCTTGAAACACACTAAGTTGAAAAAGAGTGGGCAACACTAAATAAACTATGTTTTCTATGGCTACACATGGGTGATAAATCTAAAAAGAAATTCTAGGAATTAATGAATATTAAGGGCAGAGTAATGGTTATTTGGGGGGAGGAAAAGGAGAGGTTGATACTGGTAAGGAGTAGGAAAGAGCTTCTGGGGTAGGTGATTATAGTTATATTTCTTGACCTAGGTGGGGGTAGAAGAATATCTATCTTATAATAACTCATAACGCTATGCATTTGTTTTGTGTGGTTTTCTGTATCTTCACTTTATTTTATAATAAAGTGTTAAAAATAAAAATAATAATAACCAGTTGTCAATCTATTGCTGAGAAGACTTAATGAGTGGACAACTAGCTTTGGTTTACCTCAGCTGCCTCGCCTTATATTCCTGTTGTTTCTACTTTTAATCTCTTACCTCTGATTTTCTATCTAAGAAAAATAACTTCATATTATTTGAGTCTCAATTTCTGGCCATGAAAACTAAGAATATTAATTTTCCTACAGTAGATTGTTAACAGTTTGAGTGTAAGATTTTAGGCTTCCTAAAATTAACGCCACCCTATTACCCTCCTAGTATTCAATAGCACTTACAAATTAGATTCAAAGCTCAGATACTTGGGATAGGTAAACTGAAAATCAGAGCCTTTAGCTCATTTTGTCTCTAATTCCCTCCCCTCACTGTTAAGCCTGTTACTCTTCTGTTTTTATTTCAGATCCATAAAACATTTAATTCCTACAAGAAGATGATATTTCACATATATGAATGGAATACTACAGATATCAATGAGAGAAAGAGTATTTTATCCTGTTAAATTAATGCCTCTGTCTGGAAATGATATGTACTCTAGCACTTAAGATTATGGATAGAAAGCCATGACAACTTGTAAGCAATAAATCTTACTTTTAATTATTCCTCCTGACTGTGATTCTTTTCTCTGGGTCAGTGAAGATAAGTTTTCATTTCATAGGATAACTGCAATCTACCTCTTTTTTTATTTTCATTGCATAAATTAATCTTTCCAAGTCTTATTAATATGCTATATTTTCTCAGAAAAGCTTTTCTACTTCATATGACTCTCATTCCTTTTTATAACTGTTCAAAATTAGAGGCTCCTAAGAACCAATTGTATGTGAGCAAAACTCAAATAACTGGATGTTAGAAAGAGCACCAGCTTTGAGTTAAACAGACCTGTATTTTATTCTTAGGCTCTGCACTACTTAGAGGGGAAATTATTCCATGAGCTTCAGTTTCTTCATCTACAAAATGGAGACCGTAAGATCAACATCACAAGGTTGCTGTTAAGTGAGAAAATGCATCTAAAATATTTGGATTCATAGAACTAATATTGTTAAAGTGACCACACTACCCAAATCAATCTACACATTCAATGCAATCCCTATCAAAATACCAATGGCATTTTTTCACAGAACTTGAAAAAGTAATTTTAAAATTTGTATGGAAACACAAAAGACCCTGAATAGCCAAAACAGTCTTGAGAAAGAAGAACAGAGCTGGACGAGTCATGCTCCCTGACTTCAGACTATACTACAAAGCTATAGTAATCAAAACAGTATGGTACTAGCACAAAAACAGACACATAGATCAATGGAACAGAATAGACAGCCCAGAAATAAACCTATATACTTATGGTCAATTAATCTATAATGAAGGAGGCAAGACTATACAATGGAGAAAGAAAAACAGTCTCTTCAATAACAACTGGAAAAACTGGACAGCTGAGAAAACTGGATAGCTAACATGAAAAGAATGAGCTAGAACATTCTCTAACATATAAAAATAAACTCAAAATAGATTAAAGACCTAAATGTAAGACCAGAAATCATAAAACTCCTAGAGGAAAGCATAATCAGAACACTCTTTGACATAAATCATAGCATTTTTTAAAATCTGTCTCCTAAAGCAAAGGAAATAAAAGTGAAAATAAACAAATGGGACCTAATTAAACTTAAAAGCTTTTGCACAGCAAAGGAAACCATTGACAAAACAAAAAGACAACCTACTGAATGGGAGAAAATATTTGCAAATGATATGACCGATAAGTGGTTAATATCTAACATATATAAATAGCTCATACAACTCAACATCAGAAAAAAATAAAATAAAATAAAAAACGGGCAGAACTATATAAATATTTTTCCAAAGAAAAAATGCATATGGCCAACAGCACATGAAAAGATGCTCAACATAGCTAACCATCAGTGAAATGCAAATCAAAACCACTATGAGATATCACCTCATACCTGTCAGAATGGCTATCATCAAAAAGAACATTAACAAGTGTTGGTAAGGATGTGGAGAAAAGAGAATCCTCTACACTGTTGGTGGGAATGTAGGTTGGTGTAGCCACTGTGGAAAACAGTATGGAGGCTTCTCAAAAAACTGAAAATAGAACTACCATATGACTCAGCAATTCCACTCCCGGGTATATATCTGAAAAAAACAAAGACACTAATTTGGAAAGATACACGCATCCCGATGTTCATAGCAGCATTATTCACAATTGCCAAGATATGGAAGCAACCTAAGTGTCCATCAATAGAAGAATAAATAAAGAAGATGTGGTATATATGTACAATGGAATACTATTCAGCCATAAAATAAATGAAACTTTTCCATTTGCAGCAACATGAACAGACTTGGAGGGCATTATGCTAAGTGAAATAAGTCAGAAGAGAAAGACGAATACTGTATGATATCACTTATATGTGGAATCTAAAAAATACAACAAACTAGTGAATGTAACAGGAAAGAAGCAGACTCACAGATATAGAGAACAAACTAGTGGTTATCAGTGGTGAGAAGGGCAAAATAGGAGTAGGGGAGTAAGAGGTAGAGACTATTACGTACAAACTAAGCTGCAAGGATATATTGTACAATATGGGGAATGTAGCCAATATTTTATAATAACTATAAATATAGTATAACCTTTAATAACTGTGAATCACTATATTGTACACCTGTAACATATAATATTGTACATCAACGATACTTCAATTAAAATAAATAAATTAAATATTTGGTGCATTTCAGATATCCTCTAAATGATGATTATGTTCTGTTACCTGTTAAGTATTATATTCTCAAGTTTGTTTTATGCTAGAGTAGAGTTAATTCTGAAATAGTTACTGATCAGAAAGATATTTTCTTTGGCCAGGCATATTTGTAGTTTTAAACCTCTTCCTACCCTCATTCTCAAATTTTTTGATTAAAAAGATATAGTAGAACTGTATCAGGTGTGCATTCAGTAGTCTACAACTGACTTCTCTAAGTGATGGAATCTTTTCTTAGTTCAGATTATATCTTTCTTCAAACATTCATATTTTTAAACTTACGACATTTGTGATCTGCTTGAAATTTGATAGCCTCTTTTTTACTTGCTTTTACCTTAGTAAGGGCTGACAAACAGCCAATAATCACTTCTAACAACTTAAAAAAATGGTCTTTCCTGTTTCTGGTGAGCACAGTTTTCTCTCTCATAAATGCTCAAAATAAAAGATTTTCCTTTGAACAGCAGAGAAAGAAACATTCAATTCTACAGCTCTAAGCCTGTGTCCCTCTTTCCACTGCCCATTTTCTGAAGGAGTATGTAAGTGAAAGGGTAAGGAAAGAAACAAACAACATGACCTAGGAAACCAAGAAAAGATAAATATATACACATACTTCCATTAAAAGCAGCAGTGATACCTTATAGCTTTGACCAGTCTTTCAAGTTGGCATCTGCCTCTGTAGTATGATACTAGGGGTGGTGGAAAAAACCCCAAACTTGATAAATCTTCATGTATTTCCTTTCTTTTTCAAAAAAAATTTTTGAGAGTTCCCAATGAATATGTAAATATATCAAAGGTTGAGACTGACTATCCCCTGGCTGCAGCGAGTGCTATGATGGTGGAGTGGGAAGTGCTGAGTTTTGGGAACAGAGGCATGGTGGGGTACACCATCTCCCAGGGCCTCAGCCAAGAGGAAGAGAAGAGAAAAGACATTTTAAATATCACTCTAGGAAAAGACCAAAAACAAACAGTTTCATCCATTTACAGTTTTGCTGTGGAGCCATGAGATGTTATTCCAAATCCCTGCTTGTGCTGCAAACTGACCACCCTTGTAAGTAGAAAGTCAGAGAGAGAGCTCCATGGGTCAGCTTCTCTGCTTTCCTTTCAGGGGGAAAGTTTCTACTCTGTAAGGCTCATAATGTGAAATACACACTTTTGGTGTGCATGGGAAAGGAAAAAGGGCTGAATTAAATGTGTCGGAACTGCCAGCCCTTACTCTACTAGACAGCCACTCCAGAAATCTACATGTAAAAATGTAAATGTTTGCAAGAAGACATTGCAAGAATGTTCTCTTCTTTTAAAAAATCCATTACTTTCTGACTGTCAGCATATTTGAAAAATAAAGGTCCTTTCCAACTTCTTTGAAGCTAACATAATCTGTTTCTTAGTGATTGTGTCAGAGGTTTCAAAACTGTTGCTCTCAGTTTTTTCCTTAACATTTAAGAATCTGTTTCTTTTTTGAGTCTGTCAAAGACTTTTTAAGAAATTGGAAGATTGTTGCTCTTTCAGTTAGATTTTTTTTTTTCCTGGATGAACATGATACAACAAATCTGTTTTGGTGTTTTTAAAATCAGAGTTTTGTCTTATTAAAATAGTTAAATATTGGTTGCTCTCTTTAAGGTTTTGGGGTTGTTCTTTTGAAACTGAATTATCTTGTGTTTGCCCTCTGTGCCAGGGCATTGGTTTTATAACTAACTGGACCAACAGTTTTTTCCGTAATCAGATGCTCAATTAGTAAGAAATGACAAGCATATTGTACTTCCGGCTCTTTCAGAACTATCACAATACAGTCAATGTATTGTTACTAAGGACACTGTCAAAATATAATGGTTTTAAGGACTCATCAGGGAACAACAAAAAAAAGAAAGACATTTTGAATATTATCAGGTATAAATAATTAGGACACATTCATTCTTGTGGTTTAGATTTTATTGATAGTTAATCTAGTGTAAACAACTGAAAAATTTTTTTCTATGGAACATGAATAATAAAAATTATGCTAGCGAGGTTATCATTGATGAGTTACCTGGAGAATTATTATATTTAGCAAATATATCAATATATCTATTTTTCATAATAATCTATTTTATATCCTAGAAATGCTTAATAAATGCTTACAGACCATTTCTAAAAACTTACCCTGATTAAAATCTATTTACATAGTATTTTAGTCTCTTCAAAGTAATTTTACTTACTATTTTCAGCACCAAAGTGTCCAGAAAAAGATGACATTGACAGAAGAAGCCAGATATGCTAGTTTCAGATAGGAATAACTATTTTTTGGGCACACATAACATTGTCTTCAAAATTATCATCTCAAAACCCCTCAAAATACCTCTAAAAGCCAGTACCTAGACAATTTAAAATGAAACTTAAGGGTTAGAGTTTAATCTCATAAACATGTAAGATCAAATTAAAGCTTCTATCTAGGTGCTCATCAGCATTGTATAATTCAACCAATTTCAATTTCTAAAGGGCATTACAAGGAGATAAAATATGATTGTTAAAATGTTAAGTTCTTTTAGAAATAAAAGGAATCCAAATCAGAGAAGAAGAAGTAAAACTGTCACTGCTCACAGATGACATGATACTATACATAGAGAATCCTAAGGATGCTACCAGAAAAATACTAGAGCTAATCTATGAATTTGGTAAAGTAGCAGGATATAGAATTAATGCACAGAAATCTCTTGCATTCCTATACACTAATGATGAAAAATCTGAAAAAGAAATTAAGGAAACACTCCCATTTACCATTGCAACAAAGAGAATAAAATACCTAGGAATAAACCTACCTATGGAGAAAAAAGACCTGTATGCAGAAAACTATAAGATACTGATGAAAGAAATTAAAGCTGATACAAACAGATGGAGAGATATACCATGTTCATGGATTGGAAGAATCAACATTGTGAAAATGACTATACTACCCAAAGCAATCTACAGATTCAATGCAATCCCTATCAAACTACCAATGGCATTTTTCATAGAACTAGAACAAAATATTTCACAATTTGTATGGAAACACAAAAGACCCCGAATAGCCAAAGCAATCCTGAGAAAGAAAAACAGAGCTGGAGGAATCAGGCTCCCTGACTTCAGACTATACTACAAAGCTACAGTAATCAAGACAGTATGGCACTGGCACAAAAACAGAAATATTGATCAATGGAACAGAATAGAAATCCCAGAGATAAACCCACGCACCTATGGTCACCTTATCTTTGATAAAGGAGGCAAGAATATACAATGGAGAAAAGACAGCCTCTTCAATAAGTGGTGCTGGGAAAACTGGACAGCTACATGTAAAAGAATGAAATTAGAACACTTCCTAACACCATACACAAAAATAAACTCAAAATGGATTAGAGACCTAAGTGTAAGGCCAGACATTATGAAACTCTTAGAGGAAAACATAGGCAGAACACTGTACGACATAAATCACAGCAAGATCCTTTTTGACCCACCTCCTAGAGAAATGGAAATAAAAACAAAAATAAACAAATGGGACCTAATGAAACTTAAACGCTTTTGCACAGCAAAGGAAACCATAAACTAGACGAAAAAACAACCCTCAGAATGGGAGGAAATATTTGCAAATGAAGCAACAGACAAAGGATTAATCTCCAAAATTTACAAGCAGCTCATGCAGCTCAATATCAAAAAAACAAACAACCCAATCCAAAAATGGGCAGAAGACCTTCATTTCTCCAAAGAAGATATACAGATTGCCAACAAACACATGAAAGAATGTTCAACATCACTAATCATTAGAGAAATGCCAATCAAAACTACAATGAGGTATCACCTCACACCAGTCAGAATGGCCATCATCAAAAAATCTACAAACAATGAATGCTGGAGAGGGTGTGGAGAAAAGGAAACCCTCTTGCATTGTTGGTGGGAACGTAAATTGATACAGCCACCACGGAGAACAGTATGGAGGTTCCTCAAATAACTAAAAATAGAACTACCATACAACCCAGCAATCCCACTACTGGGAAAACCATAATTTCCCACCCTGAGAAAACCATAATTCAAAAAGAGTCATGTACCACAATGTTCATTGCAGCTCTATTTACAGTAGCCAGAACATGGAAGCAACCTAAGTGTCCATCGACAGATGAATGGATAAAGAAGATGTGGCACATATATACAATGAAATATTACTCAACCATAAAAAGAAATGAAACTGAGTTATTTGCAGTGAGGTGGATGGACCTAGAGTCTGTTATACAGAGTGAAGTAAGTCAGAAAGAGAAAAACAAATACCATATGCTAACACATATATATGGAATCTTAAAAAAAAAAAAAAAAAATGGTTCTGAAGAGCCTAGTGGCAGGACAGGAATAAAGATGCAGACATAGAAAATGGACTTGAGGACATGGGGAGGGGGAAGGGTATACTGGGACAAAGTGGGAGAGTGGCATGGATTTATATATGCTACCAAATGTAAAACAGATAGCTAGTGGGAAGCAGCTGCATAGCACAGGTGACCGGCTCGGTGCTTTGTGACCACCAGAGGGGTGGAATAGGGAGGGTGGGAGGGAGACACAGAGGGAGGAGATATGGGGATATATGTACATGTATAGCTGATTCACTTTGTTATAAAGCTGAAACTAACATATCATTGTAAAGCAATTATACTCTAATAAAGATGTTAAAAAAAAAAAAAGACGTAATAGCTGAAAACTTCCCAAATTTAGCAAAAGACATAAAGCTACAGAATCAGGAAGCTGTGTGAAATCCAGATAGAATAAGCTCAAAGAAGTCCACAACAAGACACATGATTAAACTTTTGAAAACTAAAGGCAAAGAAAAAAATCTTGAAAATAGCAAAATAACACTTTGCCTATAGGGGAATAATAATTTCAGTGAGGATGAACTTCTTATTAGAAAACATGAAAGTCACAGGAGGTAGCACAAGATTTTCCCAGAATTCTATATCCAGCAAATGTATAATGCAGGGTTTTAGATATATTTAAGAAACATTCAATTATATTGAGGTGAGTCCACTTAATCCTACAATTTAAAGGATTATTCCCAAGATAGATTTTTAAATTGTCAAGCTATATAACACATTTAGTTTAATTCTCAAACTTCTTTGTCTCAGGGTTTGTTTTATGATCTTAAGAAGTATTCAGAATCCCCAAAGTCCTGTGTTTATGTGAGCTATTCCTACCCATATTTCCTGTATTAGAAATTAGAGCTGAGGTATTTTAAAAATATTTATTTATCTTGTTTTAAAGTAACAGTAATAAACTCATTACATGTTAACATAAATATCATATTTATAAATATAATTTTTCAAAACAAAAATTACTCATGAGAAGGTTGGCATTGTTATACATTTTGCAAATCACTTCAATGCCTGGCTTAATCTCAAAAAAAAAATGTTTAGTCCTTGTAAAGACAAACAAGAAGAGTGAGAAATATCAGCCAGTATGAATCATAAACAGCATTGAATATATTATCATCATCATTGTTATTACTGATTGTGATAAGCACAATATTCACTTTGGAAATCTGACAGAGCAACACCTCTATCCAGTATCTCCCTCCTTCCTGCCAGAGTATTGAATTCTGAGGCCATTACACTATATTATGCATAGATTAGCCACAGTAGTAAAATAAGTTGTATGATATCAATTTGTTCTGTCAAATAAATGACTCACCAGCAGGGAGAGACATCTGGTTCCAACCTTGAATATAATGTGTTACTACTTTAGTGAAATCAATGAAATGCTGTGCCTCAAATGATATTACTCATCATTTACTGGAATTGCTTAAAAATAGTCTAAAATTAATTGCAACAATTACCCCATGATAATCTGTCAAATAGTTAATGCTCTGTAGACGTGACAGGAAAGAATGCAAGACGTGTTCTAATATTTGAACAAAAAGAAGTCAAATTCTAAGTTAAATTGTTATTCATACAGCGAAAGCACTGCATTTCTAATTCTTCTTTCTCTTAGCACTCTGTCCCTTAGAACAAGCTGATGTCTTTGTCTGGAGTACCCTCTCTTAACTGTTACTTTTACCAGGTTAGTTTTTTTTTTTTTTTAATCCTCTTTAGTCATATTAATTGTAAATCTCTGTCAATTTTTTTTCTTCCTAATCAGCCTGCATACTTCTTGAGGAAGCATGTTTGATTCATTTTTGGAAACCCAGAGTTCCTAAAATACTAGATCTTTGTAGGACCTCAATAAATGTTTGTGTAAAGATGTATATATAGAGAGATAGATATATAGATATATATCTGTATATATTGCAGTAGTTCAGGAGGGCATCAAGGACCTAGACTATCATCAGGGTGGTATGAATGATTTAAAAAATGCTGGATTTGATAAATATTACAAAGGATCAGTTTTGATATCTAATTATGTATAGTAGTTGGAGGTAAATAACAATAATAGATAAAAATAGTTGGTAGTAGATATGACTATACACCATGCATTATGCAATATCTCATTTGATCCTCACAACAACCCATGAAGTGGCTAGCATTATCTTTACTTTATATATGAGATACCTCAATTACAGAGAGCTTAAGCATCTATACTTGATAGAATGCGAGTGGCAGAAATATGAAATATCAGAGAATGAAATAGTTTGGATGAATATCTAATATCTCATCATATATGGCAAAATTTCAAAAGACACATCTGTATTTAAACACACATAATGTTAAACTTATATATAACATCTACATGATAGCAATCTCTTTTTAAGGAGCAGGTATTTTTTTAAATGATGAAACAAATAAAGAAACATACAACTTAAATTTAACTACTTCACAATTTGGCCAAAGACTAACATTGACTTTTTCCAGACAGGCACTACCTGTCACCACAGTCACAATGGCACTAGAAGGGTAACAGAAGTCACTTGAAATGGTGATTCAATTATCTCATAGCTAGAACTTCTAGCACTTCTGAGGTGTCATATATGATCTTAAGAAAGTGACAGAAACAGAAGGTACCCTAATCAAGTAATCAATCTGCCAACTGCTCAAAAATCGTATGTGAATTTCTCAGAAAAGGGCAGAGAAAAGAATAGTAGAATGCTTTTCATTCACATGGAAAATATATAAAGGTGCAAAACATCAGTTTATAGTAATACTATGACTTCTGCTACTCAAATATATTAAAGGGTTACCGTCAAAACTATATTAGCAAATAACTATGTATGTAACCTTTTTGATAATATTTTCCAGAGTAGAAATATCATTTTAGATGTCCTATCTCCCTAGCCACTGAAATTATGTTTGACCTTGACTAAATCACATAATATTTCCTGTACTTTAGTTTCCCCAGAGAAATGTGCCTGTTTGCAGGGTAGGTGGGTGTTGATAGATTTGAAAATTAAAAGGTGCAAAATAATGGCAAAGCATTATTCTTACTTTACTGTGTCCAATGAAAAAAATAAAGTCAATTAGGGAAGCAATCAAATTATTGAAATCTCAGAGAAAGACATTACGGACATTATCTTTTCTCCCATGAGTTTAAACTGATTTGAAATGCAACACTTGGTTGTACAGAAATTATAGCCTGTATTTTATGAATTGGTTTGTCTTGGTTTAGGGTGAAAGTAAGGGTCAAATTTTCAGAGCAGCTTTTGTCTTTGGAAGAGTTATTATTTTTATTTTTTTAACATCTTTATTGGGGTATAATTGCTTTACAATGGTGTGTTAGTTTCTGCTTTGTAACACAGTGAATCAGTTATACATATACATATG
Organism: Tursiops truncatus; assembly: GCF_011762595.2. Classification (NCBI taxonomy): domain Eukaryota; kingdom Metazoa; phylum Chordata; class Mammalia; order Artiodactyla; family Delphinidae; genus Tursiops; species Tursiops truncatus. The sequence continues at coordinate 68,854,135 of NC_047040.1, read as the reverse complement.
TTCCCATATCTCTTCCCTCTTGCGTCTCCCTCTCTCCCACCCTCCCTATCCCACCCCTCTAGGTAGTCACAAAGCACTGAGCTGATCTCCCTGTGCTATGCGGCTGCTTCCCACTAGCTATCTACCTTACGTTTGGTAGTGTATGTATGTCCATGCCTCTCTCTCGCTTTGAAGAGTTATTATTTTTAAATACATGATTCAAAGAAAAATCCACAGCCTCATCCAGCTAGAGTTTCCTCTTTCCAGCTCCATAAGACAGGAAAAGAACCCTACTGGGCAATGCGAGAGACAATTTCTTTCCATCCCCCTCCCTGTTTCCCTGCTGTTTTGAGCCTGAGTATTAGCCAGCTGTCTCTGAAATCCCAAACCCCATTTGGCATCTCTAGGTGATTAAAGTCAAAATGACTTTATGGCCAGGCAGAGTATACAAAGATACCAGAAACCTAAATGAGTATTTGTTTTTATCTGCTCTCTTAATTAAAGTCTGATTTGAAGTAGAGTTGAAGGAAAGGAAGAAGAAATTCAAAGAAAAAAACCTTACAGCGAGAAAGATTCTCATATTTTTGAAAATCTGTGTTTTGGCAAAATTAAAATGGGTAAAACTTAAAATAAATGAGTTAATTTCTTAACACTTCTAAATAGTTTGTCATTATGGATTTTTTCTTTTGTAAATCACAATTCATTTCTATTACCATGCATTCTATTCACAAACTCAAAGCTATATGGAACTCATTAAATCATACTAGAATCAAGAGAAAAGCTGATAAAAACTTTTCATAATTGTTAGGAAATTTATTCCAAAATAATCTAATAACTAACAATGGATGAATATCCTATAGAATTTACATGCAAATCACACAGCATATTCAGTAACAGGGTTGTATTGGAACCATAGGCACATGCTCTATGCCTGTTTCTTGACATAGAACTAGAGATAATAGCTATTTAAAGTGAAACAAGGTATTGGGTGGCATATTTTTTAAGTATTTAAAGAACAGAAATTTTGAGTAGCCGAAGGGTGTAGTGGCAATTTTATTATCACTAGGGTCCTGCTCAAACAGATAAGATTTATAAATCTTGAACTACCCTCCTCACTTATGGGAAGACTGTAACATTACATAACATTTGCCTTTTCAGAGCATTGAAACAATAAGGTGGATTCAAGTTGTTTGCCACATGCCTCAAAGGGAAAAATTATGTCTGGACATAACTCTTTTGTGTCTTGCCTGGTATATTAGTAAAAACAGCGTAAACTGTAAAAATGTTCTACATTGGTGTTTAGAGATTTGTCCAATTAACGATACCCATTGTTATCCTTGGGCTGCTAAAATGGACTATGTTGTATTATAAGTGACCAGGAAGACCCAAGTCAAGTAATTTCAGACTTTAAATTAGCCTTTGCCCATTTAAACCTTGATGTGAGCATCCAGCAAAAAGTTGGTATTTAATAATAAAGCCAGCAAATCTTTTCCTTATCAATGAATTTTGGGGAATGAATTGGAAAAATCCTTAAAATGCATTTAAAATTAAGTTAAAACACTCTAAACCAACTGTCAGCCAGTGCTTCCAGCTGGAGCATTCATAATGCAATAAAATTAGAACGTTGGGAAGAAAACACAGTCTACACAAACATACTTGATTTAAAAGTCAGATTTCACATTTCAAAGTTCCTGATATTTCTGCTGAGCTTCTGCTGTGCATGCCCACAGAGGTACACTTTGAGTCACGGAAGAGTGCCCTGCTAAATGTAAAATCTTTTGTGCTCCACTACCCAAAGACAGAAGTGCTTAGGGAGCTTTGCTGGAGACCATGGTGCTTTGTTGCAGTTAAGATGACTTAGCCAACATGGTAAACCCTGGAAATATTTAAAGTTCACCTTTTAATCTACAAAAACATTAAGAAACCAAGAACCTTTCCAAAAATAAAAAACTGGTGGAGGGGTAACTATAATCTCCTAAAAAATGGCTTTAGTAATTTTGTAGATGACCTTGATAATAATATGAATGATGGTGATAATAGGAACATTTCTCATATACTGAATGTTCGCTACACACTTCATGTCCACTATTCGATCCTTATAAAAGCTCTAGGGAAGGCACCCCTGGTATCTCCATTTTACAGAGGCAAATACTGAAGTACAGAGATGACAGGTAACCTGACAAGGTCACAGAAAGCATATGGCTGATCCCAGTCAGGAGCTCAGACAGGCCCTCCTACAAAGTTTTTTACCTTTGATCATCCTACCATTTCACATAATCAAGGGTGTTCAGACTCCTTCTAAAAAATATACTATCTGGGGCTTCCCTGGTGGCGCAGTGGTTGAGAGTCCGCCTGCCGATGCAGGGGACACGAATTCGTGCCCCGGTCCGGGAAGATCCCACATGCCGCGGAGCAACTAGGCCCGTGGGCCGTGGCCGCTGAGCCTGCGTGTCCGGAGCCTGTGCTCCGCAACGGGAGAGGCCACAACAGTGAGAGGCCCGCGTACTGCAAAAACAAAACAAAACAAAAACAAAACAAAACAAATATACTATCTGGTACCTCTGCAACATATTTTTATTTCAGAAGCTTGCAGAGCTCTTGATAAACTATTTTCCTCTAATTGCCTCCATACACAGGGAAGTGACTCTGAAATGCAGCTGACTGGAGGAGGGAAGAGGCTTGGAATCATGCTTGTCCACACAGGAAATAACAACTGCTTTAAACTGTATCTCACACTTAAAAAGGTAATAACCACAGTTAGAGGTTGGTCGGTCGTTTAAACCAACACTTTATTCTTTACAATGTTTGTTACGGAGAACTTTAACGAGCACAGTTGGAGTGGGGAAGTTTTACATTTCTGAAAGCCACAGAACATCTCCAGTTTCTTGGTGTTCCCTCACAGCACATTAGAACATGCATCCACTTAAGCCCAAGGACACAACTTATTAACACACCTTTTGACAGTCCGTAATTTTTCCCCTAAGAGGTTTCACATTTAGAGAATGTTATTTCTTCTCCTTGCCTTTGGAAATCAAAGGAAGAGAATCCAAATCATGGGACTATAAAACATCTAATGGATTCCATTTCTGTTTAGTTCTTTTTAATCTTGGCTAGAAATTTGAGGTTACATTTGGAAACTCATTCAATACTCCTTTAGATTTAAAAAATCAAGTGCAGAATTCATGAATTCAAAAAAGGTAAAAAGCACTAGGCTCATAAACCTTTAAGGAGAAGGTTTTAACATCAGTAGATAATGGCCAAATTTAGATATCATTCTGCTTAAGGCTGCAGTACATGAATTATACAGTTTTTATTATATACTATGTAGTTAGCACCCAATGTCATCCGAAAAAATTTAAAGAAATAATTTTAAATATGTTTAAAAAGAAATGCTTCATTTTTAAAGTCATAATTTATTTCATTTATTTCCAAGCACATCTATCGTATCGTAAAAACAAAAGTAGGGGCTGTGAGGGATGCAACAACGAACAAGATCACACCCTACTGTAAAGAAAATGATGTTCAATGGAGATGGGGCATGTGTGTAAATAGCTTTGACATAAAGATATAACAAGTACCCGAAACAGGTAAAAGATGGGGTGGGATAGAGCAGAAGCAAAGTGACATCATCTGACATCATCTCTTCCTGCCACTCTCCCTCTCAGTTGGCTCTGGGCAGACTAACCTCCTTCTAGTTTTGTTGAATAACCAGGAACTCTTCAACCTTGAGGCCTTAGCACTTGCTGTCTTCTCTGCCCAGATATCACTTTCATTTAAATGCTCCTCCAATGTTGTTTCTCAGTGACCCCTTCCCTTACTGCCCCATTTTAAATGATAGCCCACCATCACCCTTGCCTACTTATTTAACTTCTTGGTTCTTATTAATGTTAAAACATAGTATAATATTGTCTTATAAAGTATACTGTTGTTTCCTTCCTACCATATAATAGCCACAGGGACAGAGACTTTTATTCCAAGCTCATGCACTAGAGTTTGGAATAGTTTTTAGCATATAGCAGGCACTCAACAGTTATTTGTTGATTAAATAAGTAACGTATTGACTAGCTTTAGGGGGATCCTTAGGAAAAAACAATTAAACAACTACAACTAGGATAGTAGCTAGAGTATTATCAGGGTCCAGAAAGAGTCTGGGTTTACTAAAAGTAAGGTAGGTTTAAACATATTTGTATGCCAAGGAATAGGAGGTAGGGACTAGAGAAAGAAAAACAAATTAAGAAAAATGAAACTACTGAGAATCAAAATCCTGAAAAAAAAATCAAAGGACACAGGCTTAGAGGCATAAGTAGAGCAATTAGCTTCCTCTCTAGGGGAAGACCTCATCGTTTAAGACAGGATAAAAGTAGGGGAGAGAGATAGGTGAGGATAAAGAGGAACTTGTAAACCTTAAAACAGCGAAGCTAAGGAAGCTCATTTTCTCCATGGCCATTTACTAAGAATGACGAGTGTAGGACAGAAACTGGGAACTTCTGGGAGGGTAAAAGACTGGAATAGCTGTCCAACAAAGTGCAAAAGAGAAATACTAGGAATAAGTAGAATGGCTTTTAAGGGTAGTAAGTATTTGAGTGAAAGTATATGATATGCACCTAAAAGGCGTCAATCAGCCACCTTCTATATACTCCCTATCATCCTGGATAAAGACCAAAGAAAGAATATTGTGGGTGTCATCCAGGCCTAGAGACAGGGAAGATCAGAGTGACAGAATGCCAGATGGGACAGCTATGAAATAGAAAAAGTGAGTAGATTTTTAGAATCACCTAATATTAGTTTCAACATATAGTGTGGAAACACATGGTAGGCACCTAATAAATCATCTTATGTTGTTGTTGCTACATTTAAAGAATCACACAGATGAAAGAATCAAGGTTAGATTCAGTGTTATTAGTGGGGCAGTAAAGCTTGTCAGTGTAGTCTTAATCATCCACAAATTTCCAAATATGCCTCAACTTTATCATCTATAAAATTGATAATGTAAAACCTATTAAACCTATGAGAGGTTTTAGGTTTATTGTGGTGATTAAATGGAATTCATTCTAATCCTTGAGAAAAAAATGATTAAAAACTAATATAAGTTTAAGATAAAGTATCTAAAACAGTGTCTGGCTTTAAGTAAGCACTATATAAGTGTTGGCTTTTAAAAAAAAGAAATAACACATGATGGTGAAGTGTTGAGAATCCCTGGACCCAGGTGTTTGTTCCTTGTTGGTGGTGATTGTCTGAGCAAAATCCTGAAAACCAAACCTCTCAATCCAGTGCTATTGGCATTTTCTCCATTCCTTAAAACAACTGAGTGATAAGATGGGCAACCATCTGTAACATTGGTTCCTTAGAGCAGAGGTTCTTAACTGCTCATGTAGAAGGTGCAGTGGGGATGTCAGAACACTTCAGTATGGCTGAAGACAAGACAGCATGGATGGGGGTGTGTGTGTGTGTGTGTGTGTGTGTGTGTGTGTGTGTGTGTGTGTGTGTGTGTGTGTGTGTGTGTGTGTCTGCATATATGTATGTGTTTGATGTAGAGCTATAAGTAGCAGCTTTGTATTTTTAATAACACCCTAAATAGTCTTCCTGTGTTTTGCTTGTTTCTTCTATGATTAATTCTACATTTTGATCTCTTCATTCATGCTTGTATTTTTAGCACTTAGAACAGTGTGCGTGGTATATAACACGTACTTAGTACATATTTATTGAATGAAGAAACTCTTTTTCCCCATTAGCTGCATGAAAGCTATGTCATCACCCCCTGGTCTGAGTCTTCTGTGACTATTTCTTATCTATACAGAATACACTTTGAGCTCCTAAGCTTGGAACTGAAGGCCCCCAGTTTCTCTTGCAAACCTTTACTCCACCGACAGATCTGTTCATACTTCTTCCGACATCTCAAGCTCCCTATCTCTAAGCCTTTGTTTTTCTCACTGTATGTGTTTAGAATACCTTTGCCTGGCTTATTAGTCATCATTCCCTCTGCTAATGCTCTACTCAAGCTGTTCCTAAGCACTTCTGTGTTTGCCCCAACCGTTAGAAATACCTTTCCCTGCTGAATGTTTGTTGAACTCAAAATCTGTACCCTTGCAGGCTGCCCAATATATACTCAAAAAATGTGCATTGCCACTAAAATTATGAAGGCTTACAGCTTGGTCATTAAACAGTGGACGTTGAAGGAATGAAACTTGTTCATTTAAGAGTGAATTTTGAAGGGAACTCATCCTTCTGTACATGCATGATTATCCAACAAGAAAGATAATGAGAAAAGAATGAGTAGGAATACACTAGTTTCAAAGAGTGACAGCCAAGGAGTCACCAATCATAGAGCAGAGATGGTCAAATGTTAAATAGCTTAGCTTCATAGTTACATGAAATGAATCTGACATCCAAAATTACCTCCAAGATTCAAAAGGAGCTTCGAAATCCAGTTGCTCAGAATTAGCCCAGTAAATCCTTTATAGACTCTAAAGCACTAAAATGACTATGGGAACCACCATAGTAATTTGAAACAACAATGTTAACCCAGAAAATACAAAAAACATGCATGTATGATAAAGTTAGATTAGTTTATTTCTAGATATTTTGGATCAAGCTTCTGGGTTAGTTTAAAACTTTCTGTTTTTGTTTCTTTCTGATTTTCTGATGACCCAGGCCTACTGTCAGTTTTTTGGTACTGATGCTATGGAAAGCTGAGTGCACCAGGCGATAGAATTGCACAAACTCTCATCATAAACCAGTGTTCACGTACACACACTCAGAAAGTGCCAACATGTTAGCTCTATTATCCATTAATATTTGGAAGAAGACACACTCCAGTTTTAATATTTTAGTGGAACAAGGATCACACAGTCAGAGTCTGAAGAGCAGGTGACATGCATGAATGCAGTGAGAGGAGTGTAGGTACATAATACATGCACTGTCTAAGGACACGGACTGGTGTCAGGGATTCTGGCAAACACTGGCCAGAGCTGCCATTTAGGAGCTGCTGTTACTTAGCTCAAGGTCAATTTTGTCATTTGAGAATACAGGCCTAGTGTCTTCTAAGAAGTCTTCCAAGTTTTCAGGAGAAGCTGGAAATCTCTACTTTTTAAAGTGAAATTTAAAGAATTTAAAAGTTGGCTCAAATTTTTCTAAAATATTATAGATCAAACTGAACTCATCTGTGGTCCAGATATGGCCTGCAAACCCCCATTTTGCAATTTTGCTTTGGATTCCTACGGTGACCCTCTTCAGTGTCACTTCAATAACCACATAAAAAACTTACCTATCAGATGTTTAAAATAACCATTACACCTTCTGTAATACGTTTCCACACAGCCGAAAAAAAATCCTTATCTAAAAATAACAGGAAAGGCTTTGAAATGATATGTGGAAACCAAGTGGCAAGGGGAAATGTAGATTGCACGATATTCCTGCCCCTGTTTCATTCAGTGTATGCCCTCTGGGAGGAATATTTTCCTAAAGCAATATCCAGATATCATTTCTGAGCCTTCCGTATCAGCAGAGATTGTGAAAGGTACCATATTTTTAGAACTCTTTCACTGAGGCTGCTATTGCTACCATTTATCTATTAGTCTCTGCCTTTGCCAGGAACGTACCAAGAAAATAGTCTCTGAAGAGCAATACCTTGATAAAGTTTAAATGGGTAAAACAGGGAAACAGGTTATATGCGTAAAAGGCTTTTGCAAACTGTGTTGCACAGTGAAAGTCACAAAACATTGCCACTCCTCCACCTACATCCTGCATTTTCAGTGAGAGATTTCAGCAGGAATTTAGTTTATATTCTTTTCATTAAAAGAACAACTCTGGAGCTATTGCGTGCCCATACAACCGGGCAGAACCTTTTCCTAGTGACCAAAAGTCCTGTTTCTCTTCAGCAGTTAACATAACTCAAAAATTGGGAAGGGTAAAATATGCTCTCAACTTGGAAGTCGGACCTCCAGAGTAAGTTCTGAATGCTTCACACAGTAAGGGTGCTTTTGTTCCCATAAAAGAAGGAACACTCGGCAGAAGCCTCAGTTCCTGCAGTGAAGCAGCTTTACAGTAGTTATTACCTTCAAAAGGAGAGGGGAAAAAAAGGACCAAAACAAACACCCAAACAAACGCTTGCTATAGGCAATAAATCTGAAAGGGTAAAGAGTGAGAAGACAAAAGGAGAGCAGTTTCCTCACCCTCTCTTCCCATCTGTCTTTGTCCCTTTTTCATTGTTATGTGTTTAGGATGTTGCATTTTCTCTTCAAAGCTTCACAACAGGACCTGAATACTTTGATCCAAGGGCGCTTTGCCCTCTTGTACAAGACTTTTCACTCGGCACTTTAATTGGTTATATTTTTTACTCAAGGCTTTTCCCCTCATATTTTTAGCCAGTGAATTTTTGGCATCTTTCGAATTTAAAAAACAAAGTGAACAATTTTAATGTCAGCTGAACAAAAGTAGATTTTGAGGATCACAGAAAAATGCTTCAATGCTGCACACCCTCCGCAGTTCTCAGCACACGTCGGTGTTCTTTGTGAGAATGTTTCCCGTTTTACTTGATTATCATCTCCAAGTCCCACCTCCACCCCACTCAGTAAAGCAGCTCTCCGGCACTGGCAGAGGGTTCTGCAAGAGTCCTTCTCCACAGCCCCTCCGCTATTCTCTCCTCTCGCTTTCCATGAACAAGCAACTGTCTCTTTGCTGCATAAGGGAAAAGTGGTTGAGATAAAATTACTCATCTACACTCCGAGTGGTCTAAAATAACAAGAATTTGAAATAGACAACTATCAGAGTGATTTTCAAACCAAGGAGAATGAAAGATTAAGTGAACAAACCGTTCTCCAAACGTTCTTGAAACAGGTTAATTCATCCTTTTTAAAACATCTATGTTGGTATTTTATGGTACATGAAAGCCTCAATACGACTCTTTTACCTACTTGTTTGCTATGAGTTTTTTGCCAAGCGTCACGTGGGATCTTTAGTTCCCTGACCAGGGAGCGAACCTGGGCCCCGGCAGTGAAAGTGCTGAGTCCTAACCACCGGACCTCCAGGGAATTCCCTCAACACGTCTGGTAACTTTAGATACCTTTTTAATAACTTTTAGATAACTTTTTAAAAAGTATTCGAAGCTAATTTAAACTTTTACATTTTAAACATCACTTATTAGAGCAATTCCCTGAACTTTACTAGGAAGAAGATATTTGCTACATTATTTAAACAAGTAAAGGGGCACCTATTCATTCACATTTGATTGTGAAATGCCAGTTGAATGATGTTGTTGCAAGATGTAGCTACCTGGCTCTAATCTCCCTCTTCTTATGTGGAAGGAAAGAGGTGTATGGAGTTCAAATAACTGATTCAGGATGTTGGAACAATTCCTTATAATTGGAGAAACTAGTCATAGATAAGTCATTCACTGTCAAGAGAAGGAATCAGATGGAAAATTCTTGCTTTACCAGTTGAGACAGAGTGACTGGGAAGACAAAGAAATGATAAGAAAACTGCCGTCTGAGCCAGAAAATCTGATAGGCAGAGGACCTGCCTTGTGGCTAGTAGCTATGGGCAAAATTGATGGTATTTTGATCCCCAAATACACTGAACACCTCGAACCTGATGTTAGCATTGAGGGCAGGCTAATTCCAAAGTAAGAAATGGAGGTGAGTTACGAAGGAACTTTATACAAGGTCGAGGATAAAAACAGAACTATATAAAATTATTCATGCTAGTTTAGTGACTATTCATAACATCAAATATATAGATAAATGAAAGCACTCCAAATTGAAAGTCAGTAAATATAAGCATAATGTTATGCTCGAATGTAGGGTTTTAATTCTGATGTGTAATTATCTAACAAAACGTTATATATTCGATTTCTTGAATAAGGAGGAAGTGGAAAGTGTAAGTGTGAGCTAAACATCTAATGAACTATGCCTATACGATGATACAGCACTATTCTCATAAATACAGTCAGAATATCTGAGTTCTGCACCAGGCTATTTCTTTTACTAACTATCCACTTATTTCTGAGTAGTTCTCTACTTGGAGCCTAAGTGTTAGGGCAGAGCCAGCAGGCTACAGCTGGGGGATTATAGTTCTTGCTGCCTCTGATAGATGGGGAGTATTGGTGGGGTGCTTCCAGAACTGGACTTCTCCTTGAGATGAACTTCACAGGGAACAACTGGTCACTGAGACTCACATCAGTCAATTGTCCAAACCTGAGCTGGAAGGACACTGCAGAGGGATAGCCAGCTAGTGTGAAGTTGAAAGACTAAATAAAGCAAAAGAGCACTGAGGGGAAAGAATAAGGTAGGAGTTTAGCTGACAAAGCAGGTACATTATCAGTACTGCTAGTTAAAAGTCATATAACTCCTGACCCTTCCAAATATATTCACTGAAGGATTTTAGAGGAATGACCCATATAACTGTGCTAGACTTATTTAGAAATGTCTGCTTAAAACTCTAAGATCCATATAAGTATTCTACAACAGAGGGTCAGCAAACGTTTTCTGTAAAGAGCCAGATAGTAAATATTTTAGCTGCTGTGGTCCACGTGATTTCTGTGGCTATTATTCAACTCTGCCACTCACCGTAGCATAGAAGTAGCTATACTCAATATGTAAACTATTGAGCATGGCTGTGTCCCAATAAAACCTTCTTTATAGACACTGATATTTGAATCTCATATAATTTTAACATGATACAAAATATTATCATTAAAATTTAATTTTTTCAACCACTGAAAAATGTAAACCCATTATTAGCTTGAAGGCTGTGTAAACAGAAGCAATAGGACAAATGGGGCCCAGGAACCAAAGTTTGATGACCCCTGTTCTAAATTTATGTCAGTCAAGGCAGATTTATTTTAAATGTCATGTTAATAATGAGAATGTCTATAGAAACACAATGGGCAAAATATAATTTACAAAGGGCTTTAAAGTATATTATTTCATCTTCACAATAACCCTATGTAATAAGTTAGTGTGGTTGATTGATCACATAATGGCCCCCGTTCTTCAGCTTTCTCTGTACCCATGCCCATTGCCAGGACTTTGTTACTTTTTACAGCAAAAATTTGTAGTATATTCCACTGCCCCTTATTCTGAGTTCAGCCATGCTATTTGCTTTGGCCAATAGTATGTTATCAATTGTGACACAAGCAGAAATTTGAAAAGTGCTTGAATGTTTCCACTTAGTGCTTACCCCTCGGTGTTAGAGAACATGCTGGAGGTAGCCTACTGAAGGGTAAAAAAAACACATAGAGTTGATGAAAAAAATCAAAGAATAACTATATAAATGGAGAGATATTTTATGTTCATGGATAGAAAGACTCAGTGTTGTCAAGATGTCAGCTCTTTCAAACTTAATCTATAGGTTAAATGCAATTCCCATCAAAATCCCAGTAAGTTATTTTGTGGACAATGACACACTGATTCTAAAGTTTATATGAAGAAACAAAAGACCCAGAATGGCCAACATAATATTGAAGGAGAAGAACAAAGCTGGAGGACTAACACTACTTGACGTTAAGGCTTACTATAAAGCTACAATAATTCAAGACAGTGCGGTATCAGTGAAAGAATACACAAATAGATCAGTAGAACAGAATAGAGAGCCCAGAAATAAACCCACATACATATAGTCAACTAATCTTTGACAAAAGAGCAAAGACAATACATGGAACAAAACCAGTCTTTTCAATAAATGGTGATAAAACAGCTGGACATCCACATGCAAAAAAATGAATCTAGACACAGACCTTACACCCTTCACAAAAATTAACACAAAATTGATAGCAGACCTATAAGCAAAATGCAAAACTATAATACTCCTAGAAGATGACATAGGAGAAAATCTAGATGACTTTGGATATGGTGATGACTTTTTAGATATGAGTACTACCCAAGAAGTATTGATAAGCTAGACTTCACTAATATGAAAAATTTCTGCTTTGTGAAAGGCAATGTTAAGAGAATAAAAAGACAAGCCACAAACTGGGAGAAAATATTTGCAAAAGACATATCAAATAAAGAACTCTTATCCAAAACATATATAGAGCTCTTAGAAGTCAACAATAAGCTCATTAAAACAACAAACAAGCTCATTAAAAACGGGCTGAAGACCTTAACAGACACCTCACCAAAGAAGATATACGATGGCAAATGGGTTTATGAAAAGATGCTCCACATCATATGTCATCAGGGAAATGCAAATTAAAACAACAATGAGATACTACTACACATCTATTAGAATGGCCAAAATCTGGAATACTGACAACACCAAATGCAGGTGATGATATGGAGCAACAGGAACTCTCATTCATCACTGGTAGGAATGCAAAATGGTTTAGTCACTTTGGAAGACAATTTAGTAGTTTCTTATAAAACTAAACATACTCATATATGATCCAGTGATTGTGCTCCTTGGTATTTACCCTGAGGAGCTGAAAACTTATGTCCCTCAAAATGCTGCAGATAGATGCTTATAGTCAAAGCATGAATTAATTGCCAAAACTTATTATCAACCGAAGTGTCCTTCCATATGTGAATGGATAAATAGTGGTACACCTAGACAATGAAATATTATTCAGTGCTAAAAATAAATGAGCTACCAAGCCATGAAAAAATGTGGAGGAATCTTAAATGCATATTACTAAGTGAAAAAACCCAATCTCAGAGGCTACATACTATATGATTCCAACTGTATGACATTCTAGAAAAGGCAAAACTACCGAGACAGTAAAAATATCAGAGGTTCCCGGCGTGGGGGTGAGGAGAAAGATGAATAAGCAGAGTACAGAGAATTTTTAGGGCAGTGCAAACACTCTGTATAATATAAAGATAGATATATGTCATTACACATTTGTCCAAATTCAGAGAATGTACAACACCAAGAGTGAAACTTTAGGTAAACCATTGTCTTTAGGTGATTATGATGTGTCAATGTGGGTTCATCTTTGGTAAAATCTGTGAGTGAGGTTGATAATAGGGGAGGCTCAGCATGTGGGGGGCAGTAGCCAGTATATGGGAAATCTCTGTACCTTCCTCTTAATTTTGCTGTGAACCTAGAACTGCTCTAAAAATATAAAGTCTCAAAACATGTACACAAAATCAGAACTTTAAAGATTTATTTTTGACACTAGATAAGAAAATATAGAAAAAAGACTTAACATGTAGAAATCCAGCTTTTTTAGACCTATTTTATCTAGGTCAATATTCTACTTGGAAACTTCTAGAGCAAGAAGCACAGAAGTGGAGGAAAAATGTTAAGGAATAATAAAATCTCTTTAAATCTGTTTTAAAAATTGCTAAGATTTGTTAAAGGAACATACACACACACACACACACACTGAGAAAGACACGCCCCTAGATGAAAAGATTTATACTGTAAAAATGTCAGATCACTACAAATTTATTTATTAATTTAACAGAATTTCAATCAAAATTAATTCCAAGAATACATTTTAAAATTTCTTCTCATGTATTTACTTTTATTCTTAAATATTTTTTTTTATTTTGAGATAACTGTAGTTTCAAAGCAGTTGTAAAAAATAATACAGAGAGATCCTATATAGGCTTTACCTAATTTCCCCTAAAGGTAACAACTTGTAAAACTATAGTACATTATCACAGCCAGAATATTGACAGTGACACAGTCAAGACACACACTTCCATCATCACAGGATCACTCATCCTGTCCCTTTTAGCCACATTTACTTACTTCTACCCACACCCCATCCTTAATCCCTAGCAAACACTAATCTGATGTATATTTCTATAATTTTGTCATTTCAAGAATATTATATAAATGGAATCATGTGGTATGTAACAGTTTGGGATAGACTTTTTTCACTCAACATAATTCTCTGGAGCTTCATCCAAGTTGTTGCATGTATCAATAAATAGTTCATTCTTTTCATTGCAGAGTAATGTTCCATGTTATAGGTAAACCTCAATCTGTTTAATCACTCATCTGTTGATGAACAACTGAGGTGTTTCCAGTTTTTAGCTATAATGAATAAAGCTGCTATGAAATTCCTGTACAGGTTTTTGTGTGAACATAAGTTTTCATTTCTCTGGGAAAAAAGCCCAGGAATGCAATTACCAGGTCATATGGTAGTTTCATGTTAGTTTTTAAAAGAAACTAGCAAACTGTTTTCCAGAGTGGCTGTACCATTTTGCATTCGCACCAGCAGTTTATGAGTGATCCAGTTTCTCAGCATCCTTGCCAACATTTCAGAGTGTTACTTTTTGTTTTTTTAATTAGCCTTTCTGATATCAGTATAGTAACAAATCCCTGGGGTTTTAATTTGCATTTTCCTATAATAGCTAATGATACTGAAGTGGAGGAAGAAAGGTGAGGAATAAAAAACTTCTTTTATATTTGAGATTCAGTAAAACACACACACACACACACTCACAGAGAAAGACATGAATATTCCCAGATGAAAAGATTTATCATGTAAAAATGTCAGATCTTCCAAATTCACATATAAATTTAACACAATTCCAATAAAAACCCTCAAAATGCTTTTTTTAGTTTGATAAAATAATGTAAACTTTATCTGGAAATGTAATAGATGATAAGTAGACAAAGTTATGTTGATAAGCGATAATGCATAATAAAATTTCCTACAATATATTTAAAGTTTATAATATTACTATATATTGCATATATTTACTTCTAATGTCAAATCATTAAACTAATGTCATACAGGCTCAGGAAAATACAGCTGAAGGAAACGAAAGACCAAAACATACACAACCAATTTTTATACATTTAGTGTTTGAGAGAGACTGTTCTTCAATTTAGGAATGAACTATATTTTGCCTTTAAAAAAAAAATTAGTTAGGGCCCCTGTGTACCATACAGTAAAATAAAATTGATATGTAAAAATAAAGTCATGAAATATGATCAAATATTTACTACAATATTGAATCACTGGAAATGGTTCAATTTACTAATATTTACATGATTTACGGTTATGTGGAAAGATATTCTCTGATTACAACAATGATGGATATTATATTCTTATATTTATATTTCTGTGCTTTGAAAAACTTTTCCTTTAACAAACATGTAATACTTCTGTGTTTATGAAAAAAGGCATAAAAGAGTTATTAAAGTTGTGTTTTTATAAAGATCTTGCATTAAAGGAGCTAAACCGAAAAGCAAATAATGGCAGCTGATGCAGGAGGTGTTGAAAGAAATAACTGCATGGAAACTGCGAATCATTAGCTTGATCTAGAAAGTTAATTTTTTTAAGGTTTTCCCTTTCAATAGGTGAACAGATATTTAACTCTTTTTTGGAAAGACACAACCTCATGTCTCTACTCTCTCTTCCTTCATCGGATACTTCATCACTGATGGTGCTATGTGTCCAGTGCTGTGTTCTCTTCTTTAATTGCCACGTCTATGAGATGGTGCTGCTGTTATTTGTATTTGGAGCAGCTGGGGATTTGAGACCTGGAAAGGTAAACTGCACACAGATAATGATTGATGGAGCTAATACGTAGGCCCAGGGCATTAACTGCTTTCCTATATACCACTCTGAGATTGGGGCTCTTACTACCAGCCCCTCCTCACTCCTCTTCAGCCTCACTGGCACCTGATTGTTCTTCAAGGTCCTCAGGACCTTTGCACTTGTTCTCTCTGGTAGGAAAACATTCCAACTGTGAGTATTCAGATAGGTGATCATTTGTCAACCACTCAAAGAGGACTTTCTGATCACACTGCCTGAAATCGTGTCCCCAGTACACCCTTACCTTTCTTAATTTTTCCTCATAGCTATTCTCACCACCTGACCTTGTATTATACATTTGGGTGTTTATTGCCAGCTTCTTCCACTAGAAGGTAAGCACCTGTTTTCTTTCAGCTATATTCCTAGCATCTAAATGAATAGATGAATGAGATAGTAGCTGTTTGTGGAAAATGAATTCAGCAGTACCTGAAAAGGACAACAATTTTAAAGATGATCCCTAAAGAATGAAATGCCTTAACTTACGTCTAAAAGAAGCTCTAGAAACTCCGGACGCCGCTATTTGATTTTAAAACCCTATGTCACATTTAATTTAACAAAATCTACCGTGTTCCTGAGAAGCAATGTGACTTGTTAAATGAAACATACCAGGTCATACACTTCTAAGTAATGCTTTCACCTCAAAATCATCCCCTTGGTAGGCAGTGCCCTGACCCCAGTGATTCTAGCATTGTTCAGACATGTTTCTTAACAACTCTTAGCCAGTACCTTCAGAACTTGTGAAAATTTAGCTTTAATATACTCAATAATGGATATTCGTATCCACTGAGAGTAGGTATGGTCTCAGAAATAGCCAGAAGTCATTTAAAGCCCACTGTGGGAAACATGATATGGACAAAGCAGGTCTTATGAATTTTTCATCAAAAAAGTGATGTGACTAGAACATAACGAGACTCCGTTTTTCACTGATTGCTCATAAGGTGGCTCTGGAAGAACTTGCAAAATTGGATTGTGAGACTCCTTTTGAATGTTGTAGTATAACAGGAACCATGGTACTCGCTCGCCGAATTGCTACTTTCGTTGGAACAATGCTCATTTTGATGTTTGAATTATAATATGTTTGATTTATGTTAAAAAATGGCAGTCTATTTTATAGTTAATATATACAGAGTTTAGAATAAATATTTTTTCCTCCAGTCTATATGTCTCCTTTAATTTCAAATGTCTCTGATTCTGCATATAGATACAGTTTTAGCTACTCTCTATAAAGTCATATTAACTAGGTAGGTGGATAACTTCATTTTGCCCAGTGGATATGTTTCTGGCATGCTGCATAGCAACCCAATTTTAACAGTCAGAATGGCATAAAACTCTAAATACAGAAAAGAAATTGCTTTTGGAAAAGGAAAAACTATGGCGACAAAAAAAAGATTAGTAGTTGCCAGAAGTTGGGGTGGGACTGGGGAAAGGATGAACAGGCGGAGCATGGAGGATTTTTAGGGCAGTGAACTACTCTTCATGATACTATAACGTTGGATACAAGGCATTACACATTTGTACAAACTCATAGAATATACAACACCAAGAGTGAACCCTAATGTAAACTATGGACTTTGGGTGATTATGACATGTCAGTGTAGATTCTACAGTTGTAACAAATGTACCACTCTACTAGGGGATGTTGATAACGTGGGTGGCTATACATGTATGGGGGCAGGGGGTACAGGAAAAATCTCTGTACTGTCCCCACAATTGTTCTGTGAACCTAAAACTGCTCTAAAAATATAGTATTAATTTAAAAAATTAACCTAAAGGACACCTAAGAAAATATAGTTACTCTAAAGAGTAGGGCTGGGAGCTGAGATTGTTTAAAGGTCGAATTTCATATTTTAGTGTATTCCTTTCCATACTGTTCAAATTGTACGTTCATGGTTTTCTCTTATATAAGACCTGTAGGGAATGTCACACACTTGCTAATGTTTAATTTTCTACCAGTTTTATACAGGACAAATTTTAATATTTAAAAATTATATTTATAATGTTGTTTTAGAAGGACTGAAATTACTTAAGTGCTTTCTAAATCATTTAAAAAGATTAAATTAAGTTCAGTATAATTTTATGCCAAGAATATTTTATGTTCTAATTCTTTGTAAATGTATTATATATAATAAATATGTAATACATATAATAGCTGGTAACTCTCAATTAACCTGAACACTCCCTTCTCCAAATATTTAGAATAAATATAAATATTCAAAATTTTTAAAGCATGAAGAGAATTTGGTCTATCACCTCCCACCTGTCTTCCAACTCAGTGATAATATCACTTTCTCTGAAAAGAAGGGATATCAGGAGACACAAGTTCTTGTGCCAAATTGGAAACAGAGTAGCTGTAGATCTCATAGAAGATACCTAACTGTTCTGGGCCTCAGTTTCTACTGTGTCGATGTGAATGCAGGACTAATCATCACAGTTCCTTCCAGTCCTAGATATTCTTTTATCCAGTGCATTAGTGGGAGCTTGCTATTTCAAAAAACCTTACTGTAAAATATCTTGTAATGTTAATATCTATTCTTACTTTATCCTCTTTAAGAAAATGTAGTAAGTCTGCATGAAACATGGTAAAATAACATAGTTTATTTTCAGTACATACAATTAAATGTGTAAGCTATGGAGATTTTTGTTTTTTCTTGATGAATGAGATATTAAAAATCCAAACATGCATTCTAAAAGGTTGACATGTCAAAATGCTAAATAACCAAGGATACTTATGAGAGGATTTTTTTTTAAGTGAACTGAGTTGTAGACTATTCTTTTCTAATATACAGAAAATATCTCTAATTTCTTAGGAATAAAGGTTTCATCATGTTTTAGCAAGAAGCATTTTATGATATTAAAAAAGAACACCCTGACTATGCAAATACCAGTTTTAAACAGATGGAGTGAAAACCCTAATTTTTGCAACCTTGTTTTTAAATAGGAATATGTGGGCTAGATACTAAATACAGATCCATGCCTTCAACCTACTCACTATCCCAAATTGCTTTCTATTTTCAATCAACATCCTCAAGTCCAAGAGTAAACAAACAAAAAGCTCCCAAGACAGAAAAGGTCTACCTGAATTTGTCATTCAACTTACCATACCCTTTCTCTTGTATTAACAATCTTTGTTTAAATGGTTCAGGTGTACAGCATTATACATCTGCATACACTATAAAGTGATCACTACCACAAGTCTAGTTGCCATCCATCACCATACAGTCGATCCCCTTCACCCCTTCCCTCCCAACCACCTTCCCTTCTGGTAACCACTAATCTGTTCTCTGTATCTATGAGTTTGTTTTTCTGTTTTGTTTTGTTAGTTGGTTTTTTTGTTTGTTTATTTGTTTTTTAGATTTCACGTATGAGTGAAATCATATGGTATTTGTCTTTTTATGTAATTGTAAGGAGGAAACAAACAAAATTCTCTTTACTACATATGCAGGAAGAGACTCTGTCTAGATTTAAAAACCCAAACGTAAGAGGTAAAAGGTATAATTATGAAGAGATAATGTCCTGTAACCCAGGACTTCTTAAAAGAAGTATAGAGCACATAAGAGAACATTAATATCTTAGTTCTGATGCTAGAATCATGAAGGCTACAATCATAAGTACGGACCAATTCACACAGTTTAAATACAAGTCCCTATCAAGTTTTACTGGAAAGATGTTGTATTTGATAAAGATTCGGTTATAAAAAGTTAGAATTAAAGTTTTCTAATAACTCTAGTTTAAGTTTGAATTTGGAAAATGAGATAAAACAAATCAACAACTTTGGAGTAATAGGTAATGTTGAAGCATAATAAATTCTGCCTGTCTAGTATCTTTCTCGCTGAGAAAAATAGTTAATTTGCTAGATCTATTATTAACATACTTAAATCTACGCCGTGTGTGTATTTGTGTGAGTGTGTACCACATAGCATTAAAAATCAATATATCGAAATACATATAATGGCAACTGATTGCATCAAAGGAAAGGGTTACTTCTTTCAAATCTCATGCAACATCCCTGGAAAATACTTTTTTTTTTTCATGACTCAGTGAAAGTGTGTTTTATTTTTAGAATGTCTTCTGAAAAGCTAAGGTCACATTAGCCAACAGCTTGCTGATGAACATTTCTGTAATGTGGAAAAGAAAGCTTATAACCCTAATTCTAGCCATATCTGTGGTTTTCTCAATTTAATTACATTTTGATTAAAAGGACATTTCAAATGTTTTTGATAACATGATAAGATTTAGATATGACTTTAATAATGCAAATGCAGATTTGTTATTTGTAATATTAATTTCTATATGTTACATCACACTGATTATTTCTTCCTACTGCAATAGTTTAATATATAGTAAAAGTGAGATCACATTGATATAAAAGTCTACCTTAACATTCTTCCAAATTATCTTTAAATTTAGGAAAAAACACATTTATTACCATCTTGGCTTACATTTTTATAATGAATATTCTTTAGGGCAGGATTTCTCTTTAAAAAATTATTATAAACAAAGATCCTTAATCTTAGGGTAACCACAAGCACTCTGGAAGATACGTTCAGAATGTGTTCATACTGTTCATGCAGTCTTTTTACAAAAGGTACTCAATATTATCTGAGGCTTAATTGCCTTGTCCTACTTCATCTCATGTCACTATACTAAAATAATTGGAGCATTCAGAGGTTATTCGGGAACAAGACCATCAAAAGGAAGAAGGCAAGATTTTCCTTCTTTTCTTTTTCTTTAATCACATTTAGACCTTGTCTCTTTTTTTTTTTTTCCCCACATTGAGTATATAGGGCACAAGTGATTTTATTCCCAGGTGGACATTTTAAAACTTTTTAAAATTTTTTAAATTTCTAATAACATTCACAATTAGAGATAGTGGGGTAAAACCATCTGATGCAATCAATATTCAGCTTACATAATTATCAATTCATGGGTAATGTTTCATTTATATCCATATCCCTGAAGCATCAGATTATTTTGTAGCAAATTTCAGACATCATATCATATCATCTTCACATATTTCCATACCTATTTCTAAAAGAATATTTTCTTTAAAAAATATATAACTACAATGCTATTATGATGCTTTTAAAAACTAGCAATATCCTCTTAATTTTATTAGATATCCCATCAATATACAAATTTTCCTGATTTTTAAAAGTTTGAATTGAGGTACAATAAGGTCTACTCATTACACTTAGTAGGTACAATATATATCTTATCTCTTTTGATCTATAGGCTTTAAACTATAAATTTTAATTAATAGATTTAGAACCCTCTATTTTTATCCCTTTTTATATGTTTTAAATCTGTATCATTTGTTCTTAGAATTTTCCACAGATTGGGCATGGTCATGTTTTTCGTGCTTCTTTGTCATATATATTTTCTGTTAATTGATGATTAGACCATGAGATGCAGAGATTGATTGGTTTCAGGTTCTAGTTTTTTGTACTTCTACTTCTTAGGTACTGTTGGGTACTTTAATCAGGAGATATGGGATATCTGCTCATCTCCTTTTCTTATGATGTAAGCAACAGTTGATAATCATTGATGGCATCCATCATTTCAACAGAGGTTGCAAAAAGGTGTGATTCTATTTCTATCATTCATTTTTTTATTTATTATCTGAAATGTTTCTTTTAAAAAAATTCCCTCATCAATTACTGGGTCACTGAAGGTAACCAAAGGTATAATTTGTACAGAAAAGCAGGATAAGTGTTCAAGTATTTCCTTTGTCTTCCAGTTTTCAAAACAATGAGTTGGTTTTCTCAAATGGTGATGAGTGAGGGGTTTTTTTTTTAAGTATTATTTTAAACTCATATTTCAACATGTTTCAATCTATGGAGGTTATTATTCTTTTTCTTGTTCAGGTTATACCATCTTTGGCTAGTGGAAGCCTCTTCAACCGGTTCCATTGTCTTTTTGATATGTCCTTAGTGGCTTTAATAGTTTCCTTAGCCTCTGACATGACTTTCTGAGCTCATACATACATTTCCCACTCTAGACCTGAGAGAAGTCAACCATTCCCCAAGGAATGCTGGTTCGTTTTACTAGGAAATTATACTTAGGGGTTATAAGTATCAGGGAAGAGGCTTATCACTGCTGGGCCAGTCCTTATTTTTAGGGTTTGCTTTTTAGTGGACAAAGCCTGATATATTTTTTTAAAAGATAAAAACACAATGAGTTTATGCAGATACTTCAATTCAAATTTAGTACTACCGAGTTTTACTTAAATGTATCTATCTTGTTTGTTTCTCCCAAGAATCCTGGCTTCCAAAGATAACATAATTACTTCTATATTGTATGCTAGAGTTCACCTATATAACTCTTAGAATAATAATACTAACACTACAAACAAAAATATGATGAAAGAGTTTAAGATCTTTTTTGTTAAGGTTTTGTTTTGGTTTGAATTTTTTTGTCTGAGGGCATAGCCTAACAGAGATATATAACAAAATTATTTGGGTTTTTAAGATCTTCTTTTTTAAGTATAATTGGCATGCAATAATATTAACAATTTTAAATGTATAGTTTTGACAAAGGTATGGACTCCACCATAATCAATAAAGGACCACTTCCACCATCACAAAATTTTCCTGTGTTCCTTTATAGTCAATCTCCCCCTTGTCCACCCATGGCCCCAGACATTGATGTAGTTTCTATTATTATAATTTAAACTTTTTAAGAATTTGACATATTGTTTTTGAGATTCATCCATTTGTTAGTATCTCCTTGTAGTAGCTGAATATTATTCCATTTTATGGATATATTACTGTTTGTTTATCCATCCTCTTATTGATAGACATCTGGGCAGTTTCCAAGTTTGAGGCTATTATTAATAAATCCATAACATTCATGTACAAATTTCTGTGAGTACATATGCTTTCATTTCTCTTGTGAAAATACCCAGGAGAGGTATTTCTGGGTTATACAGTAAGTGAACGCTTACTATTATTTAAAAAAAAAAAACCTGCTCAAGCTGTTTTCCGTTCACATCAGCAGTAAATGAGAGGTCTAGTTGATAAACTTTTTAATACTAAGACTTATCATTTTTTTTAATTTAGACATTTAAAAAAATATGCAGTGGTGGGCTTCCCTGGTGGCACAGTGGTTAAGAATCCGCCTGCCAATGCAGGGGACACGGGTTCGAGCCCTGGTCCGCAAAGATCCCACATGCCGTGGAGCAACTAAGCCCATGCGCCACAACTACTGAGCCTGTGCTCTAGAGCCTGCAAGCCACAACTACTGAGCCCACGTGCCACAACTGCTTCAGTCCGCATGCCTAGAGCCCGTGCTCTAGAGCTCGTGCTCCGCAACTAGAGAAGCCACCACAATGAGAAGCCCGCACACCGCAACAACGACCCAACGCAGACAAAAATAAATAAATAAAAAGTATGCAGTGGTATCTCATTGTGGTTTTAAGTTGCATTTGCTTAATGACTAATGATCTTGCTAAATTTTTTATGTGCTGTTTTACCATTTATATATTATTTGTGGTGAAATGCCTGTACAAAGATTTTGCCTCTTTTGAAATAAATTTGTTTGAGTTGCAAGTATTCTTTATATTTTCTGGGTCAAAATATTTTATCAGAAATACATTTTCTATAGCAGGTGGCTTGCCTCTTTATTTTCCTCACAGTGTCTTTCAAAGAACAAAAGTTTAACGTTTGGTGGAGCTCAATTTATCACATTTCTATTTTATGGTTCATTTTTTTTGTTCCCATCTTAAAATTTTTTGCTCAATCCAAAGTTATGAAGATTTTATCCTAAGATTTCTTTTAAGAGTTTTTTTGGTTTATCTCTTATATGTAGGTCAGTGATCTATTTTGAGTTAATTTTTTAATATGGTGTGAAGTAAGGTTTAAGGTTTTGCTTTGTTTTTTTCTTTGTTCTCATATGACTATCTAACCATTACAACACTGTTTGTTTAAAAGACTATTCTTCCCCATTGAATTACTTTGGCATATTTGTCCAAAATCAATTGACCATATATACTAAGTGAAGTAAGTCAGAAAGAGAAAGACAAATACCATATGATATCACCTATATGGGGAATCTAAAATATGACACAAATGAACTTAGTTACAAAACAGAAACAGACTCACAGATACACAAAACAAACTTAAGGTTACCAAAGGGGAAAGGGGGTGGGGGAGGGATAAATCAGGAGTTTGGGATTAGCATATACACACTACTATATATAAAATAGATAAACAACAAGGTCTTACTGTATAGCACTGGGAACTATATTTAATATCCTGTAACAAACCATAATAAAAAAGAATATGAAAAAGAATATATATTTCTGAATCATTTCACTGTACACCAGAAACACAACATTTTAAATTAACTATACTTCAATAAAATAAGTTTTTTAAGATGCCCTAAAGTTTGAGAAAATACTATTTTATTGGTAGATTTGTATCCTGGGTGGGTGTTGAATTATTTTGTGAAATGTTTTTCTGCATTTAGTGAGATGATCATATGGTTTTATTTTGAGCAATAAAATCAAGTCTATAAAATAAGTAGATTTAAATGTATTACATATAGAAAAAGGAATTGAAAATATAGAAAAAAGCAAGACAATCTGAACATGAAAAGGCTGATTTAAAAAAAAAAATGAAATACAATTTGTGGAAATTGTATTACACTTCCTAAAATAAGAAACTTAAAGTGTGATATAAACATCTTACTAGACACAGATGAATTAGGAAACTGGAAGATTTTAAATGAAAGGAGATAGAAAATATAAAAAAGAAATTAAGAATCATGGATCCAATGATTCTAATATTTCTAGAAAGAATAGCGAATGGAGAATGAATCAAGATTGATAATTATTACAGTTGACTTTTCCAGATATTATTCTACAAAATTTTATTCACTAAATAGGGATTAAAGAATGATACATGCACATTAGGAAGTGAGAAAGTGGATAAAAAGAAACAACAATAAAAAACTCAAGATAGTTGAAATTAATCCAAATATGTGAGAAATCATAATACATGTATATAAGATAAGCTTACCTTTATAAACAACACCACAACAAAGCTTATCTTATATCCACACAACTGTATAATTGCTATGTGCTATTTACAAAAGGCACTAAAAATCTCAAGAATATGTAAAAATCAAAAGTAAATGAATGGAAAAATATAGATTGGGCATATACTAATAAAAAGTAACTAGTGGTTTTAGCAACAGTAACATCAGACAAAATTTGTTTTAAAGCAAAAGATAATAGGGTGAAAGAGGGTCAATAATAATGTCAAGAAAATAATTGCCAAAATCATAAGTCTAAATTTAGATACAACTAATATATATTAGAGCCTCAAAATGTATAAAGCTAACATTGCAGAAAAAAATAGAAATCGGCAACCATTGTTTCTAAAAAGTTATTAATGTGTTAAAAATTATTTATTTGCAAAAAATTGACTAAAACAGCTTATTTGCAAAAAAATTACTACAGAAAAATCTCATAGCTAAAGAATTGATATCAAACAAGTTGCATTCATTAACTACATGTAATTAAACTGAAAATAATAGTAGAAAAATTAACTAGAAAAAATACATTTGGAAATTTTACAAAATAAAACTGCTTCTAAATAGCTCATAGATGAAAACAGAAGTCATATCCGAAGTTAGAAAATTAAAATATATACAAATCTTTAAAAAATTAAATATTATAAAATAAATTGGTGGAATTAAATCTTGTAGAATATACCTGAGGTCGAGAAGAAAATGTGTAGCTATAAATTCTTGCATTAGAAAATCATAAACTGTAAATTAACTATGCTTGCAACTTAAAAACTGGGAAAAACAGAGAAAACCTGATGAAATTTCTAAAAATGAACTAGGCAATTACAGTAAAGAGAATAAAGAACTAGAATGTCAACAAACAATTAATAAAACCAATGGCTGATTCTTTAAAAAAAAAGTAATAAAATAGACAACTCTGACCATATGTTAAGGAAACCAAAGAAGGCACAAGTAAACAATATTAGAAATGAAACGCTCAAAACTAAAGACATAGTGGTTTAATAAATCATAAGAGAGCACTCAATAAATTTCTACATTTACCTCTGAATATGACTGACATGAGAATAAACTAAAAACCTAACTTACTAATGACAATTCAAACAACTGAAGCAATAGTTGAAAACTGTTCATTTCTCCCCAAATAGCCTTCCCTCAAAAGTTGCCAACAATGCTACATGGTTTTACAGGTAATCTCTACCAATCTTACATAAATTATGGCAAAAACTAGAAATAAAGAGAGAAACTCTGTAATTCATTTAACCAGCTAGTAAAAACCTGATATCAAAACCTGACAAAGACAGTAGGAGAAAGGAAAATACATTCCAATATTGTTTGTGAACACAGATACAAAAATTCTAAACAAAATTAAAGGTGTTGGAACAACTGGTTATCAAAATAAGAAAGGAAGGGAAGCTAAACAAAAAAATGTGTTTATTCTTATACTATACACAAAATTAAATTGCAGTAAGTTATTGACCTAATGTGAAAATTAAAGTGCATAATAAAGAATAAGAGAAAAATCTTTATTTATTCAGAATGAAAGGATTTCTTAAATAAGAAGCAAAATATAAAACAAACAAATGCTAGAAATTCATAGCATTAGAATTAGAAACTTCTCTCTCAGAAAAAGAAAAAAAATTAAAGCCTGACTATTGGTAACTCATATAAACTCTTAAAGAATTTATGTCCTGCATATATAAAGAGCCCCTTGAAATCAATAAAAGAGATTATCTTCCCCAAATTGCACAAAGGTATGAATAAACAATTCACTACAGAGGAAGCCTAAATGGGAAATAAACATAAGATGTTCAAACTCACTAATGGGATATAATTGTGCATCCAACACAGTGAACAAACTAAGAAGTCTGATAATTACTGAGATTGTGAAACACTGTGCTATTTCACACACTGTTGAGAGAAAGTTACAGCATCCATTTGGAGAGTAATTTGGCAATATTTAGTAAAGTTGAAGGTATGTGTATTTTTAATACAGCAATTCTAATTCACGTACATTAGAAAATTCTTGCATATGTGCACAAGAAGCTGCTCCTGTAACTTTTTTTGAAATATGAGCTAAAAGAAGAAAAGGAAAAAAAGAAAAAAAAAAAGGAAAGGGGAAAAAAAGAAAAGAAAAAAAACCCCTAAATGTCCATAAACAGAATATTGACAAATAGTCTCCTGTATATTCATTCTACTGAATCCTATGCAATGATTTAAAATAAACGTGTGCTATGTGTATCAATATGGATAAACAGTACTGAACAAAAGGTATGCATGTAGAAAATAAACATTTTATAATATTTTATAAAACATGCAGAGCAATGCCTTACTATTTTTATTAATATAAGCTATGAATAAAAGTACATAAATACCTATGGAAATGATCTATACAAAATTCAGGATAGAAGATTACCTCTGGGAAAGTTATGGAGGGGAGTGAAATACAATTTGGGAGAGTTTTTGTTTAGGGGTTCTTTTTTAACTGAAATAATTGTGGCAAAAGTTAAATTTGGTAAAGCTTGATTGTGGGTATAGGAATGTCAAATATATTATTTTTATTTTGTCTATATCTGAAATATTTCTTAATTATAAAAATATAAATATGAAAAGAAGTCTGTTGGTTTAGAAACCTGAATGGCTGACAGCTGGCAAATAAAGTTGGTAGAAGTAAGGCACTTACATTTCCTGCTAAATGACAGAGTAAGCTAAAGCTAATAGCTACAGACACTACACAGATGCTGAGCGGGGTGGCCCCTGCTCTCCTCTGCAGCCATGGAAACATCACTGCCACCATGGTGGTGGAGGCAAGATGCCCCGAGAGTGGGCAGATTCTACAGGCATTGAGAGGGACTGTGTGTGAGGAAGACGTAGACTTTCTTTTTCTGTTTCAGTAGGAAGCTGTTCTCCTGAGTTCATGTTGGAAGTTAAAGGGACATTTGACTGACTATGTGACAGTCTCTGAAGCAAGCTATAGCTGGGAATGACAAAAGTGATCCAAGATCTTTGAAACCAATAGGATCTATATAGAAAAAAGGAAACCTGATATATACAGATACTCTATTCGTTTATATCTTTCTTGAAAGGATATACTCCCTTGGAGTTTATATGTTCATGTGGATAAGCAATGCTTCATAGTTATTTGGTTACTGGTTAAAGAGTGTATGCTTATAAAATCAAGTATCAGGGATCCAGTAGGTAGAACTAAACTGAATGCAAGCTATAATGGAAGGAAAATAGAAGTAGGGATCTGTTGACCTGCATTTTCAATAAAAAGATATATTTACCTCAGCCAGTGACTTTGTTTCTTTGAACTTTAATATCCCCATTTATAACTGTAAAATTAAAATTGTTAATATCCACCTCAAAGAATTACTATGAGATATGGAAAAGATGATGGGATATGGGAAAAAACTGTATAGGCATCTGTTACGTTTATTATGCCTATTACACATAAGGATACAGACAGACAGGTAGACAGGCAGATAAATAAAATAATAGATAGATAGATGATAGATAGATAGATAGGTAGACCTAAAATCCTTCTCTAAAGGATGTGGCTAAAATCCTTCTCTCTAAGTAATCCAGTCATTCATTCAGGCCAAGTGATTCAAATATAATAATAATAAAGTAAAATAAACTTGCATTCCTGTTCTCCAGGATCTATGTTGCTAAATAATTAGCATATTAAATAGGGGGGCAATTGTTTTGATAGAAATATCTATATTATCCTGAATATTAATTCATTTAATAGGATACTGAGCACCTGTTTTTGTGTCACATAGTCTGCTAGGTGATGAAGATACAAAGATAGATAGAATGCTGTATCTTCCCTTTACCTAAATGTTCATACGCCTTTAATGTGGCCTTTGGGGTCCTAATTCTAGATGACAGCAAGTACTAGGATATCTAATGGAAAGATATGGAGGAGGGGAGGTCTTGACCTCCATGTGCTTAAGACACAAAATGCAAATTCTTTTTAGATATAAAAGGAAAAATGAAGTTCAATTAGCTGATTTTAATTTACTGTGAGTGATTTCTTATTATGGCCATGAGTCTCTGTTTAATGTCAATTGTCTGATAGCATGAGTTTTACATCCAGTTAATATATCTTTCTGCCATGATTTTTATGGTACATTAAATATAAAATTGCAGTAATAATGATGCCAGCCATCTTTTTAATTTCAAAATTGTAAAGATTTCCGTTGTATTATGGCTTTATGAACATTTACAAATTCAAATTTAGAAATAACTTAAAACACCAGTTGACCATTGTTCATTTTTATTAATTCTATCACTTTAAATGTTTTGTGTGGTGAAACAAATCCTTCACTTTCTACCTAAACACTCTAGACATGTCAGTCACACAAAAATGAGGTCCCTAGAAGCTGGCATTCCCAGACAATGGAAAAAGAGAACGGGCTACTCATTTATCATGTAGCAATCTGACACCTTGTTTGATTACCCCCTCTCAGAAGCTGCCGATTCAGGACAGTGGAGGGATCCCAAGCTACAGCACCATCATTATTCAGAAACTGTGGTCAGTGAGCCAGACTTTGCAAAAACCATGTTTTGTGAGTCTGGCATTGTGTTTTTAAAATACTTGAATCTACTGATGATAGATGGGATATAAAGCTTTTACATAAAACTCCAGATCCCCAGCCTGTCTTGAAAATTTGGTGTGTTTAGCAACAGTGAGTATCTATTCCTTCCAGCCCTGGCATATACTTATTACACCTGGTATTAGAGCTCTAGGGGGCCTGGACTCGTCCAGAAGCTGGATTTGGCTCAGAGAACTATGAATAGACAAAAGTCCCCAGTCCTCAGCTTTTTTTGGAAAACTATACCTGACAACACTGGGTCCACAATCCTGCATGGCAGCAAATAAACTGGAGCTGAGTAGATAGCTATCAGTACTGCCCACCGTTCTCTATTGTTTATATCTTGTCTTCTTTACATGCATTTACTTGTGCCCACTTTGGTAGACTGTGTTACTGATCACCATATTTGTTACCTCCCCCTACTGCAGGATTTTTTTCTTCCCAACCCAATGACATCAGGCTTGGCTACGTAACTTACTGTGGCCAATGAATTGGGGCATATGCCACTTCCAAGCAGAAGTTTTAAGAGCCATCATGTAGCTCTGCCTTCTGCATTTTTCCCCCAGCCAAGAGATCAGGATTCCCCAGATGGTGGCTGCTTCTTTGGTCCCAGAAAAAAGATGATAAGAACTGAAGCAAACTCATGATGTGCATGTAGCATGAGCAAAAATAAGAGACTGGGGTGTCATATCCTATCACAGAAGAGCTTAGCCTAAGCTAAACCATACATCCCTCTAGTTCCTCTAGCCATGCTATTCTCTCCAACATCAGCAACTATCTCTTGCTTGCCTAAAAAAGAAGACGTATTTGATCCAGTGATCTAAACCTGAATGTTTTGAGAAAGGGGAGTATATAGAGCACGGTAAAAATGTCCAGTTGTTATATAAAATGACATATATATTTCCTCCATTGGTTTATAATTTAGAGTGAAATGGATGTAAATTAATATTAACCGAAGTTTTACCGTGTGCTGGGTGTTTTTCATGCTTTACCTCATTTTAAAAGATCAATATTACTTAACTGTAGAGTTAGTATTCTTCCGAGTTTTCAAACAAGTAAATTGAGGCTCAGAAACCTGGACGAATGCCTGTATTCAAATATGTGTTTATTTTTTAGTCCAAAGCTTATGTTCTTTTTTTCTAAGCCCACTCAATTCTTAAAAGTGCAGATTCTAGGAAGTCTTCTTCAAAAAACTCTACTCAATAATATGGCAGCATTTAAGTTTTACCTGACTTTTGAATAGAGACAGCGATTCCTTCATGGGTCTGTGACATCCCATGATAAAGTTGCATTCCACCCCTCTGGATGTGGATAAATGATATAAATAGGAAAATATGGCACTTTTTTTCTCCCAAAATGTTCCATATCACCCATAAAGAAAGAACTGTCATTTATTTTTAGTTATGACCTTTCTGTGTTTTTATAACAAAATATGTTTTTCTGTGAGAAATGATAATGGCCATAGATGTTGATTTTATGGAATGTCTTTATCTGGAAACATGAAGTCACCATGATGTAGTCCTCACTTTCTGCAATTGTCCTGCCCTTGTGTGCTGGGATGTGTTTTGAAACATGAAAAAACTGTGCTGTTTTTCTCCCCCTGTAATCCTTTTTAACGTGAAAACCCTCCTCACCATGAAAACTAGACATCAGGCACTTTTTGCCTCAGGCGAAGATCATTTAAACAGAAATGAAGTGTTTTGAGTTTTGAAATGGACTTTTAAAACTCACAGTATGGATAATTTAAAAGAAATCTTTTTTAACTTCAAAATCTTGGCTTTAAATATTAAACGCTACTGCTCAGTAGAATGCAAGACGTAAAGCTTATATCATAAGCCATGGTCATAGAAAAATCTATGATTGGTTTGAATCAATTTTTCTTACAATCTTCTTAAATTAACAAATATGAATAGGGACAGGAGACAGGTATTAAAGAAAAGGAGTCACTGTGGTTGCCAAGGGGGCAGGAGGGTGGGAGAGGGATGGATTGGGAGTTTGGGGTCAGCAGATGCAAACCATTATATATAGAATGGATAAACAACAAGGTCCTCCTGTATAGCACAGGGAAATATATTCAATATGCTGTGAGAAACCATAAAGGAATAGAATTTTTAAAAGAATATATATATATATGTATAAGTGAATCACTTTGCTGTACAGCAGAAATTAATACGACGTTGTATATTAACTATAGATTAATTTAAAAATTAAATAAACAAAAAAATATAAAGAAAAGGAGTCACAAGCAAAAGTAGGAGATTTAGATGTTGATGTGAGCCTTTGAAAAGGAGCTTTGGATCCTGTTCCTTGTACTACTTTGCCTCCAAGCCTGGTATTTGGGGATCTTAAAGCCAACAGAATCAGTGCCTCCATCTCTGGGAGATGCCAAGCCTTACAGTCAGTCTCACGTGGTATGAAACAGCAGGAAACGGCTGTGACGTGTCTAGACAAGCAAGGCTTGACAGAGCGCCCACCAATCATTTCACAGCCTACAGAACTTTCCTTGACCAAAGATTGGAGTTAGTGAGAAAAAGTCAGTAGATCTGAAGGGCCTGTGATCAGGGTAAGGACGCTAAGTGACTTGTATGGGCCAATGACTTAAGCATGGAAAGAATGGACCTTTTGGATGGATGTCTGTTGGGATTGATGCTGATGACAAAACAAACAAACAGAAAGAAAGTGCAAACTCTGTTAACTGATACCAGCCTGGGCTGAGGATGAAGACTCTTGACCGGGTTTCCTGACATGGCCTCGGGAGAAAGGAGGTAACCTCGCACTGACTAAAAATCCTAACTGGACCAAGGAAACCCTGCTAATTGAGTAAAATGCAGGTCCATAATCAAAATTAATTTCAGTTATTAAAAAAAAAGCAAAGTTACTTTTTGCATGTATCATTGTAAGAAATCCAAACTTTTTGCCCGTTACACATAAACCCCCAACATCTGCAGTCTTACAGCTGTTGATGCCTGTTTCATTGTGGTCCCTATTAGATATGACTTACACCAAAATAGAGGCTTTTATGGGATAGTGTTCTGTATAATAAATGACACAAGGTGACTGCCCTTATAAAGCAAATGTGAGAGGTTATAGAATGAAAAGGGAGTTGCCAACTGGAAGTTACTCAGAAGGTAAATGACCCATTTATGGTTAAGGGATATTTAAACAGCTCATCCATCATAGATGATGTGCTGTTCTCCAATAACAGGAAATCACAGAAGGAGCAATAGGTGTGTTGGACAGTGGTGGATAATAAGAGGAAGGTAGGAAGCAACAAGAAGTACCTTCAGAATTTAAAGAATGACAGCAAGAGGCACTGGGGCTTCCTAAAGAAAAGGGGCACAGGATAAGGGCTATTGCTAAAAGACTTTGTAGGAGTTCTGTTATTTTCTCACATATCACTATTTTTATTGTGTTTTCTCACACTGAATGGCAATTAGACACTTTCTTTAAAAGATTCATATTCTCATTCTGAGGATTCAGCAACTAAAGCCCCTTTGCTGGGAAAGTATAGCCTTTTTATGACCCAATTATATTCATAGGTTCAGACAACTAAAACAAACAAACAAAAAAACAGTGTTATAGTTCTGGAAAGAAGATGCCCCAAACTCTGTAGCTTGGAGAGAAAGAAAGAATCTCACCAAAAACCAGTTGTGGACCTAGAATTTGATCTCTAGTTAACAGTAAGATGACAATGTATACAAATTCCTAGTGAAGCATAAAGCCCATTTCCACCTTCCTATGGATTTATACCTTGACACAGAATGTGCAAAGAGATGAAACTTTGAAATCCTTTCAGAGGAAAACTGTCCTTACAGTTTCTAGTGAGAAAAATACAGTGTTTTGGAGAAAATGGGTTTTGTTTGGGGCCACCAAAATTTGAACAGCAAATACCTTCACATTATTTGTGGCATGACTGGTATTTGGTGAAGTGAGCTAAAGACACATACTTCAATCTGGACTCATGTCTTTTTTGAATCCATCAAAGGCATCTGGGAAGGAAAAGGTAATCAATCCCAAGCGTGGTTGGGCTAGAGATTGTCTTTCTGTTCTGCAGGAGGTGGCTTTCTCTGTCTGAGCGACATGGGAACCCAGAGCAGTAGGTAAGGGCTTGTGAGCCCCAAGAGAAGCAGCTGCTAACAGATTTGAAGAGGACCCTATTCACGGTCCAGGATCAGAACAGTAGAGGAGCACTGCCTGTGATCAGCACAAGGCAAAGTGCCACCATCGGAGCAGGAAGGAGGCAATGAGACGTGGCCACAAGGGCACTGTGGAAGTCTGAGTACCCAGGGATTCTCTGAAATATCTGACAGAGGTGTCAAGGTTCTGCTGTCACGCAGGTGAGAGAGAAAATATAGACCTTTGGGCTATGTATATTATTTAAGATCCCTCATGGGGAAAATATGTACAGAGACTAAATAGAGTAACACTTGAAAATAATGCTTTGAAAATCACATACAGTATTTAAAGAAAGTGACACTAATGACGGATAGAAACTACAACATCAGAGACAAGAAAAATAATACTCAAAGTCAATCACAAACACACTCTGCAATTTTACTGCCTGAGTCTAAAACATTTTGCTGACTTCACCATTACTGCACTTTCCTGCTGTAAAGTCAAGGGGGTTGAACACAGGATTATATTGCTCAGCTTTTGAAAAGAGTTGTAAAAAGTGAATAGCTCTACTTGGTCCCTGCTACTATGTGGTAGACTATTTCTACAATAAGTTCCTTTTTAAAATTATTTTTATTTTATTCATCAGAAGTTTAATATTCTCTTTCTTTTTTTGGATATATATTTTTTTTACATCTTTATTGGAGTATAATTGCTTTACAATGGTGTGTTAGTTTCTGCTTTATTACAAAGTGAATCAGTTACACATATACATATGTTCCCATATCTCCTCCCTCTTGCATCTCCCTCCCACCCTCCCTATCCCACCCCTCCAGGCGGTCACAAAGCACCGAGCTGATCTCCCTGTGCTATGCGGCTGCTTCCCACTAGCTATCTATTTTACATTTGGTAGTGTATATATGTCCATGCCACTCTCTTCATCCCAGCTTACCCTTCCCACTCCCCATGTCCTCAAGTCCATTCTCTGCGTCTGCATCTTTATTCCTGTCCTGCCCCCTAGGTTCTTCAGAACCATTTTTTATTTTGTTATATTCCATATAGCTGTCAGCATATAGTATTTATTTTTCTCTTTCTGACTTACTTCACTCTGTATGACAGACTCTCGGTCCACCTTAAAAGCTAGTAGCCAAGCCATTGGTCAGATCTGTTCATATGTGTTTGTATGTGTGCGTGTGTGTGTATCTATACACATATACACATAAAAATGTGCTGTTGGTCCTCATTTGCAAAGGCCCTCCTCCCTCTGTGTGTGACCACTTGCTGAGTGAGGTCTTAGTGACCCTCCCTTATTGACAACCAAGCGGTCTGTCCCCACAGTGTTCTTCAGCACAGAGAAGCACCCCTTTTATATGTTAAGATGATCAGTGCCCTAATTTGACATTTTTCAAAGGATGACCTCGCCCTGGTAGCTTTCATTTAATCAGGGTTCCGCAGAACTTGCGACAAAGGCTTTCTGACTCAGTCAGGAGGCCTCTGAACTCCATAGCTTCATGCAGAATGCTACCTAATTTGACCCAGTTCTTCCTGGCGAACAAGAATCCTTTTAAAGGAAACACTGGAATGGAGTCAGTGCCAACACAGCACACTGGACAGATGTTCAAAAATAAAGCTCGGAGCCCCATTTGCCCTGTTTTCTGATATTTGTCTGGCTGTTAAGGAATTTAGTCTTCCTGAGACTCATCCAGAAAATGAGGGAAATATTTACCTCATGCAGGCTCCAAGGAGGATGAGAGAAATAATAAATATAAAGCAACATCTAATGCATCTTAATGGTCGTCCCTCTCTTGTTGAGATCCGGATAATCAAGTTGTCTACCTGCCTTCACCCCATCTCTGCTGAACTCCATCACAACATAAATTTGGTAAAAGCAGAACACGGCTTTCATCAGGTCTAAGACAGGCCCACCCTAATTCCTGGTCCAAAATCACTTCTCACCAGATTCCCACCCTGAGAGACCTAGTTCTGCCTCTGCTTCTGGATATGAACTCACACCTGCACATGAGCTCAACTTCCCCTGAGCTCCCCATGCCTGCTGGCATCAGGCCCTTCTGAAATACAGATGCCCATTGTCTTTGGGAGCCTGAGACTTTCTCTGCCCTGTGTGCTCCAGTTCTTAGAAATGCACTTCTGCCCTGATGCCTTTTTTCAATTCCTCTTTCCAAACCTCCTCCGCACGCCTGCCCTCTCTTGGCTCTAACTTTCCTTCTCACTACTCTCACCCCACTTCCTGACTCAAAGGCTGTGAACCATGCTTCAAATTCCTGCTAACTGGCTAAGACCCACCTTCCAGCTGATTCATCCCCAAACCAACTGTCTACTGCCTTTTCTGAGTACTCTCACCATAGATCCTCATATGCCTCATCACCATCACACTTTTACTTTGTCTCAAACATCTGGATTGCCAGCCACATGCACCTAGATGCTCTCTATTTTTGCCTTACTACCTGAGGAACCATGTTTATTTTTTTCTAGTTGCTAGTTTAAAATTTTTTTTTAACCATTTATGCCACTGCATCATTGAGGACCATCCTGTGCTACTACGGGTGACTGAGATATTGTATGCTAGATCCTGCATAAGATTTCTCTAAGTAAGTCTTTTCTTTGGAGGCACTGAGGGCACTACAGGCCTAGCTGTCCTATGTAAGGCCTGGGCATTGGGAGCACCTCCTCAATATTTTTCTGTGTAACTTGGTCTGGCTCCAAGGAGTGGCCAGAATTCCAGATTCCAGACTACTTCTTCCTGCCCCATGTTACTACAAGTAATCTGAAGTCAGTATGATCATACATATATCATATATCACATATGATCACTCAAACACAATAAGAATAGACACTGCTGTGAGGTATGGAATATTAGGGTGGCAGTGCATGGGTGAGGAAGGCTAGGGGTTGAGTTGAGTCCTAGAAGTGCCTATTCACTAAAGCACTACACATGCAGAGAACTAACTGGATATCAAAAACTAATCTAGACATTACCTGGGGTGAAAAGTGGGTGATTCCAGTTCAGTAGATGGTGCATAAAAGCAGTGACAACTCAGTGACAGACAATAATATCAAGTCATCATTGCTCATAGAGATCTACCCTTTGTGTCAGGCCCCCAGTCAAAAGCTGGACAGCAGATGTTTGTGACTCAAAGAGAAAGTAAGAGCTAAATACTCAGAGGAGGCAAAGACTTACTACAAAAATCAATTTGGAGCAACATAGCAGTCTTACGTGTGACATTAGGCACCTAACAAAGTAGACGTACAGGAGTTAGAAAGCGTTGGGAGTGAAAGGCCAAGGTGATCCCAGGGCTCTTTCCAGCATATCAGGCACTGACAAGGTTAGTAGCACAGCCAGCATCAGATGGATAAGAGTAGGGACACTGACCTTCCTTTCTGACTGGAGGGAAATAAGTTTGGGTCTGCAAGTGAAATTCATGACTACATCCAATTAAAGAGAAAAGCACGGGATACAGGAAAAGTTATTATAGTTACACCATTGCTCAATGACTTTGATGATGCCTCAAAAAGGATCGAATTTGAATCCTCAAACTGTTACCTACAGCCTGTCAATCATATGGCAGGTTCCAGTCCTTTCACTTCCTGGCCAGATCTTTAGTAGTGAGCTTCCAGTTCTACATCATGGCATCGGGTACAGCTCCTCAAACTTTCTGCTGTTTCTGCCTCTGTGACTTTGCTCTAGTGCCTCATCTGCAATTTGCTTTTCTCTTTCTGTTACCTTCCCAAGGCCTGATAAGTCATCAGAAATGCTCTAGCTCTTGTGGTCACTGTGTATCCATAAAACACTTTTCTGAGCTTTGAACTGTTAGTTTGCTGTATGTGAGGGTTTGAAATCATCTCAGGGACATGAATTCTTTGGAATTCTTTCTGAATCTTAATTCAAAACCTTGCATATGATAGAGACTTCAGAAATATTTGATGATTGATGAATTAGGCATGCATACCCAGACACAAGTTAACTGAGTATTCTCAAGGTGAAAGTCAAGCAATGTTTCAAAGGAAGGGTGTTGGTATTACCCAATGGCATACTGGTATGCTTGCACTATACATACTATCTATGTTCATGTTAAGTTAAAAAATAAAAATTAAAAGCAAAATCATTTTGCAATTGTTATGTATTTTATATTATATATTAAATAGGGTTATTATATATAGTTATATAATGTTATATACCATATGTTCTATGTTATATATTATTTATTAGATGTTATATATTATATATTTTATCCATATATCACTACTGTTTTACCAATATGCCCGTGACTAATTGTAATTGCATGGTTGTCAACGGTCTTAATGGATTTCAGGTTTTAAGTATGAAAATCTCAACTTTCATCATCTCTATTGTGACCTTCTGGAGAAATATGGATAGCCATCAGTACACACCATAAAAATACTGGTGTTTACATTTATATAAGCTTTACAAAACACTTTACATTTCTCAAGGCTCTTTCATACCTTAGCTCCATTTATAAAATATCCTCCCATTTTTTTGAAGCAATGTGGGATATGTATAAAATTCTAAAACTCAGTCTACAGGTTAAAAAGTCTTGTTTTCTTGCAGTTAAGATAATTTATTTTCTTTGAAGCAATCATATTGCCTGTGAATAGATTTATGGATGCAGAGAATCGTTGGATTTAACTTTAGGCTTTGTTTTGAAAATATATTTATTTTATCACTTGTGATGGGATAATCAAGGTTCAAAGTGATTCTATGGAGAATTCCAAATGTTGTCTTTAAGACCAGGAGGGAACTTCAAAGGTCCAAATTATGACAGAAGCTCTGGGCCTAAAAGCCACATCTCCAGATATTTGTGTTGCCGAGACACAATGTCAAAGAATGAAAGAACCCAGAATGAGGAGTGGTATGAATAATTACGATCAAGGTGACCTGAAAATGGTCCAGAGCAATGTGTGTGATAACAGTGACAGAGGGAATTGGTTTTTCTTTGAACTTTAATCCTGTATTTGTTAATAGAACAGTAGTAAAATGGGCTTCCTCTCACTTCATTTCTATATTTTTACAGATTATATGTTTTTCCTCTTGTTTCTTTATTGACTATAAAATTTCTTTAAAATCTTTTTCTTATTTCTAGAAGTTAAATGTTAACCTGAATCTGTCTATTGACTACATCAATATATTTTGCACATTTTATCCTTTTTGTTATCTATACTACTTTGCACACTGTACCTTTCATATTTCATTCCTTGGTAAGAATGAAATGCTTTTACTTTTTTCTTCTTTCCTTTTTCCTCTTGAAAACTAAATTTTTTAAAAATATTTCTTCAGAGAGAACAAAGTAACATTTTAAACAAATTATCTGCAATTCAACTAAGTGTATGATTAACACAGTACAGATGTTTTCATTTTAGGCCTCCTTCTTTGCATTACACTTTCCTCTGGCATTAACTTGCTACTACAGAAGAGAAGAACAGAGACTGATAGAACTCCCTGTGGTTGATGGTACACTTGAAACTTCGCAAAGACACATCTCTTGTTTGTGACATATCTTAACAGCTTATGCAACAAAAATTAGAGCTATGTCCAGTTACCTCAGGTAGCCAAAGTTTATTGTCAGGACACAAAACACAGGAGTGAGAAATATCTCAGAAGTAACACATTCAGGTTTTCGGTGAATTGGTATGCTATCCTTCACTTGTGGTAATCTGCCACAGATTCTGTTCTGATGGCCCAGCAGAAATTCTAGTTGTCTGCATGTTGGGGTCTAACTTTTCCTTCTGTGATTTTCTCACTAGTTGCTGCTTCCTCCTGTTTCATTGATTTCTCCTGTCAACTTCTGTGATTTACGTTTCTCCCTCCCCCCTGCCCCCTTTGTTCCTTAGGACATCACTCTATTTGATAGAGTCTATCATCTGCATGTCTCTCTCTTACTGGTCACAGGTGGCAACTTCCGGCAAGTGGAAGTCAACGGTTAGAGACCAGAGGTGAGAGCATTTTTTATAGTTTTTAGCATGCCTTGTGTATTTATTTTTACCGATCTCCTTTTTGACATTCAAGGAGCCAAAGTGTTCGAAGATATTTTATCACTGGAAGACATTAAAACATTGAAATTTGAGATTATCCCTTGTACAACTCCTTGACTTCGTGTGACCTTGACTAGTAGAGCTTTTAGCCATTTTATAGACAGAGGTGACATATAGGGGTCTTGTCAACGATCATGAAATATGAAGCATTTGACTTAGTCATTTGTCAGTTCAATCTCAACTCTGTTTTTAAGCTTCTTTTACCTTAATGAGGTTCACCCGCCTCTATTCAACCACTGTATTTGACCTACCTTTTATAACTGGAGCTTGACAAAATGAAAGTGTTACTATCTAAAACCTTTTTTTAAACTAAAGAGCCCATTATGAATGGCCAAGAATATTAGAGAAGATATCTAGGAAGTGCTATAGGTTAAACTCCCTAATCGAGCTTTTCCTTTAGTTTGAAAAATAAGAGTCTTACCAGGTTATTTCAATAAAAATTCTCCTTAAACAAGAAATAGTAAGTATATTATTTCTTAAAAGAATATTCCCTGAAAAAGTAACATTTCCCACAGAAGATATTTCCTAAAGGAACTAACTGAATATTAAACATAGTAGAATAAAATCATACATAACAGTATGTCATTTCCTACTTCTAAACTGTGTTTGTTTAATCACAGTTCAAAAAGACCAAAACAAATAGAAAATGGTAATAAATATTTTTATTCTAAGCATGCACTAGATAAAACTTCTTTCCAATTGCCTTTTTCTTAGTTTATTTTCTCTTAAAAAAAAGCTTTCTGCTTTTATGTCAGTGTCTTTATTTATAAAAAAGGTATTAAAGAACACTTAAGTGTATTATAGTTGTTTCCTCGTAAATCAGACTGCTGCCTCCCAGTTAACACATTGATACTTGAAGCTGATGTAACTTTATAAAGACTATTGTTTTTATGTGTGTATAATTTGCAAAACAAAACTCATGAGCTTGCTGTATTCTAAGTTAAAGGGCTGTTGTTCTAATTCCTACAACTGCGCGTCTTTTAAAACAAGTACATAACTATTATTTCCTTTCAATCTCCCTTTCCTATGATATTTCGGTTTTCAGATTTTCGAGCTAGAAGTGCAATATAAATATAGGAATTAATATTGCCAGAAAAATGGGTTTAATAATTGCATAACTCTCGCTGACTGTGCATTTCAGCCAAATCATTCTCAATAATGCTACAGCAAAATTTATGGTTTTCAAGTAGTAATTTGTCATCTTAGCCTGTAAAAAGATGACTGATTTGGACAGTAATGTTATGAGTGTTAATATCTAAAAAGGAATTTGAGTTAGAGGTCAGAAAGTATTTTTATCTTGAAAATATTTATAGTGAATGTGGCTTCAGTTCCTGTGGGTTCCTATCCCTTGAGGATTTCTTTGAGATCCAGGTTTAAATGAACCAGAAAACTTAAACTCAAAACTCATCTCACACTGCCAAAATACATGGTTTCTGCCTGAAATAATAAATCAAACTTGAAATTCAGCCCAGATTTGTTCAAAACTCCAATTTCATGAAATCACCAAGGTCCTTCAACTTTAATAAAACTTGCTGTAAACCTAAAGCAAGTATGTAAATCAGAAATCAGGTAAAATACTAATAAATCCACACACTCAATATGGATCAATTTATTAGTAAATAATCTTTGCTCATCATGGTTTCTGCAGATTATATGTGGGGACCCTATAGATAATTAACATAGGAAATTTAAAAGGCAACATATTAAACATTAAAAAATTGAAGTTATCGATGAAGCTTCTCAAAATAGCACAGAAAAAGAAATGAAAACAAGGGAAGACTCTCTTCTTCATCTTTCCTGGATTACCATGAAGTTCCAAATCATCCTGTCCTCAACCATTAATAATAATTCTGCCCACATGGAAGTGATAATGAAGGCAAAGTAGCAAAAAAAGGAAAAGAAATATGAAAATTCTGAATCATTTTATTGGATAAAGATATAAAACTGCCTATAAAGTATTCTTAATGCCTTCATTTTCAGAGTTTTAAACTTTAACTTCACAGTGTCACTGACTTGAGTATTCCATTGCATGGAGGAGGAGAGAGATGAAGTGATAAGAAAAAAGTTTTAAACATAAGGTAGCAAAAAAGCCATCTGGTGGGAACAGCAATTGAATGAGTAAGAAAACTGTGAATCTTCGAAAGAAGTTTTATCTAAATGTGAGTTAGAGTCTGAGGGTTTAACAGTGATGAAAGTTAAAAAAAATTTTTAATTAAAATAAAAACATTAAGAACTTTGATCTGTTAGCATTGATAAACACAAGAAGCCAGTATCTTAGCTCCTGGGAATTATTCCCAAGAGTTTTCAAAAGCAAGTACATATTCTCTACTTTTCATGGCTGAGAACAAAATGCTTGTGTTTTCATTGCTTTTTGTTGACGTATTTTAAAAGTATTGTTTGTACATTCTAGTTGGGTGTGGGTTGAGCAGCTGGGATTTTGTGGAGTGACAGCAAATATGTGGGCAGAACTGAACTCAATATCCCAACCAATTGGCTACTTCAAGATGGTAGCGTGGCTTGCTAACTGAAGTCACCCTACCAGTTGAACTGAATTTAAAGACTTCTCAGAAAATGGAGCCCACTGAGATGATGGAAAGCTACCAAAACTAACCAGGTTTAATGTTTATAACTGCCAGTGTAGAACTGGATTCTTGATATTCAAATGCACTCACTATTCATATAATCATTTTTTGAAAGGGGCAATGCGTTATATCATAACCTAGTGACTCTTAAGAACTACTTAGAGTACTTCCTACATTGGCTCAATAAAAGGATGGAGTGATTATATTATGAGTCTATCTCCCCTATGAACAAACACTCATTCTGATTTTTCATTCTTACCTTTCTTGAGAGCTTTTCTGTAGTTTAGAGAGTGTGGTTGGTGTGGCTGCCTGGGAGTCAAAGCATATAGTAAACCTTGAATTGATAATCTCTGGATATCTATGGCATCATTTTATTGTGAAAAGTCTTCAAAAGACACCAAACACGGAATGTATAGACTTGCACAAAGGAAATGCAAATGCCCGTGTGGTCTCAGTATTTCATGGCCCTCAGGGAAATCCTCTGGGACAACAATGCTCAGAACACATTATAAGGTTCCTCATACCATAGAGTTTTGATATGGGTCCTGTGAAATGTGTCTTAAGTGCCATCAGTGTAGTTTTTAAATTCCATGTGCTACCTAGTGATATCCATATTGGATTTTTCAGCTAGAACAATAATCCTTTTGCTGAGATGAGATATACTACATTTTTATGCCTTTCCCCAGATTCAACTCCTCATTTTTCAGCCTAGTCAAGCTGTTTAATGAACCATTATATTATGTGTATGTGAAATACTGAATACCTATGCCAATGCATTGATGATAAAAGGAAAATTGTGGATTCTTTATGCATGAGGGTTGTCTAAATGTAATACATAGTCTCAGTGACTTAGCTGATATGGCTGTTAGACAGGCATCCCCTTTCTCTCCCTCTCATAATTCTGTTTTCCTTCCCAAATTTGATCTTGACAGACAAAATAGAATCGCTCTCTGATAGTAGTATACAAGTGGCTATTTGCTTTTTGCAATAACTTTCAAAAAAACTATTAAAAATTATGAAGATGTGACTGTGAACCAAAGAGATAAGACACTAACAAAGCAAGACTTAAAGTCAAAAGGCATCACTTTTCTTTTCTTTTCTTTTCCTTTCTTTCTCCCCGTTCCTATCACCTGCCCCCCTCCTCTTCTCCTCCTACTTCTTCTGTGACTGTATATCTATCCAATTTAAATTTTGACCACCTTTTTGGAAACACACTGCACTAAGTACTAAGGAGCATGACAACAGGACACAATGCAGAAGACTGATATTATTCATTCATTCAACAACTATTTCTGGAGCACATACTATATATTCAGTACTATTCTAGGTTCATAGAATATACTGGTGAACAAAATAACAAAAAGCTCTATCCTTGTGGGAGTTATCTTTTAGTGATAAAGTCAGACCATAGACAACAACATAATAAATATATAAGCAAACTTTACAATATGTGTTGTGGGATGTGACAAGTCAAGTGTAAAACATTCAGCAGGCCAAGGGGTTCAGGAATGTGGAGGTGACAAGCATGAGAAGAGGGGTGGGTAGCAAATAACATTTGAAATAGTAAGCCTTTTGAAACAGCTGACATTTGAGCAACGATTTGAAGGAGTTAGCCAACCCTCAAGTTAGACAACCTCCAAGACACTCAAAGTTATGGGCAAGAAGTACATAGCTAGACTAAACGTGACAGAAAACACCAAAAAGCAACATATCTACCAAAGAACAAATTGGTAGAATATAGTGGGTCTCTGTGGGTGCTGAAGAAATGCATAGCACAGAAATGATTAGAA
The DNA here is from genome assembly GCF_011762595.2 of Tursiops truncatus. NCBI lineage: Eukaryota > Metazoa > Chordata > Mammalia > Artiodactyla > Delphinidae > Tursiops > Tursiops truncatus. The sequence continues at coordinate 68,810,481 of NC_047040.1, read as the reverse complement.
TTTACGATGATAATAAGTACTGAATGAAGGAAAGAGAACATTCCTGCTGAGAGCTGAGTAGGGTTTAAAGGTGGAAAGAAAGAAATGCTGTGATATGAATGAGTAAATCTTTTTAATGAGTCAACTTAATTTTATCCTACTGATGACCTGGAAAGACCTCCAAACTGGAGCTTCTCTACTTTCAATCATGAAACTTACACTGGGGATTTATGTGAGCCTAGGAAGGTTAATCAGATTAATTAAAAGGAATGACAAATCTGGATTCAACCTATTAACATAGAGGAGATAAGGATGAAAACTTTAAAATTATTAACGATGGTAAATCAAGCTTTGCAAAGCCAGGGAGTCAACAGAATACCCTGCGGCATGAACTTCGAGGTAATGGTGCCACAGGAAGAAGGTGACAGTGGGATGGGATACAGAGAGAACCACAAGCCTTGCTGTGTTCTAAATGGAAATACAAAGATGGCACAGAGAATGTCTTGGAACTGAACTTTTAATCTCACAAAGGAAAAAAAAAATCATGTGGACTTCCCTGGTGGTGCAGTAGTTAAGAATCCGCCTGCCAAAGCAGGGGACATGGGTTCAAGCCCTGCTCCGGGAAGATCCCACATGCTGCGGAGCAACTAAGCCTGTGTGTCACGGCTGAGACTGCGCTCTAGAGCCCATGAGCCACAACTACTGAGCCCACGTGCCACAACTACTGAAGCCCACGCGCCTGGAGTCCATGCTCCGCAACAAGAGAAGCCACCGCAATGAGAAGCCCGCACACCGCAACGAAGAATGGCTCCCCACAACTAGAGAAAGCCTGCACAGCAACAAAGACCCAACGCAGCCAAAAATAAATAAATAAAAATAAATTTATTTAAAAAAAAATCATGTGAACAAACAAATACTGGAAAAAGTTTAGTTTATGTAGTAAACTAGTAAACTAGTTTAGTTTATGTAGTAAAAGAAATTATAAGACAGCAATTTTAGATAAGCTGAAAATTGAATAAAATGTTACTAGTATTGGATAAACTTTATGCTAAAATGGTTAAAGAATTCAGAGAAGTAATATAACTCAAAGTGTATGCAAGATAATTAATATAGTTTATAAAATATTTTCCAAGTTAAGGTTATATTTAATGAATGAATTTGTATGAATATCTGTAACAGAGATAATTTAAAGGTACAAGAAGTACATTAAGCCATTTATAAAAGTTAAAAGGCAAGTTAATAGATATATTTAACATTGTAGAACAGTTTGCTTTATATAATTTTCATCAGCATTTACATTTTGTTTGACTTAGGTTTTGTGGGTGTATGGAAGAATGTGTCACCTTGGAATTATTTTTGCTCAAGTTCTCACGCATGGGATCAAGAAGGAAAGAAAGTTATGCCTCCCAATATTTTTATGGAAAACATGCCAAATCTGAAAGAATCTCATGAAAATCTGTACCCCTTTCTATTATACTAGATTAATATTAATAAATATTTTTTAATTTTAATAAATAAATATAAAAATATTAATAAATATATATATTTTTTTTGCGGTACGCGGGCCTCTCACTGTTGTGGCCTCTCCCGCTGCAGAGCACAGGCTCCGGACGCGCAGGCTCAGCAGCCATGGCTCACAGGCCCAGCCGCTCCGCGGCATGTGGGATCCTCCCGGACCGGGGCACGAACCCGTGTCCCCTGCATCGGCAGGCGGACTCTCAACCACTGCACCACCAGGGAAGCCCAATAAATACATATTTTTAAATATCCTTTAAAAAAATGTAACTGGCTTAGTTTTTTTTTTTTCTTTTTTTTTCCTTTGAATTTGCCAAGACTTAGTTCACTTATATTCAACTTCTAGGACAAATTAAAACAAATTAAAATCAAGACCACAACATCATCAACAACCAGTTATTTCCTGAGCACATGATTTTACCCCCAAGTTTCTTTTAATACCAGCATAATACGGTCTCAGAACAGGAGTCCATTGGTGTGATACTCTGGCCCTTCTGATCTCTGAATGTCTTGGATTTCTTATCCTATGTAACATTATATTTAACCTTTCTCGTAAGAGGAAAGCATTCATGCTTTCCAAAGAATGAATTAAAATGGAAATGGAAATTCATGATACTCATTATACAGCTAAGCTACTTTTCCCCAAAGTATTATATTTTCATTTAATGTTCTACAAGAAGAATGATGTGTAAAAGAGATAAGCAAAATAAATTAGAGAAGCAATTTAGGTTTTCCTGTTTATATTAAATTCCATGTGAGCATTTCTTCTGTTGTTTCTTTCTTGCCATAATTTATATTTTCTACAGTATAAGTCAATAAAACTTATTGATATAATCATCAGGTAACTGATGATTATATTTACCTAAGATGGAGACCAGTCATGAAATAATCCATTACATAAAGTATTTCCTCAAAAGTATTAAAAAGAAAATACTTTTATAACCAGCTGCATTTTTAGCAGAAACTAATAACGTATTTTAATGCTGAAACAAAACCAAAAAATCTCTCTAAGGACACCAACCAATGTCTAACTACCCAAGATCACGGAGAATACAGAGAAAGATTTTCAAGATGAAAATAAGACACGTTTGTTTTTTCAAGTATGTTTGCTTTCTATGATATAATTTCCACCTTTTAAAAAACAAAATCATCTAAAGTCCTCCTTATGTTTGTCTAATTATTTCCTCTTGTCAACTTTTTAACAAGTTACTTTTCAGCTGAAAACATCAGGTTAGAATAACTAAGCAGAAATCACCTAAGTAACTTCTCTGTGCTCAAGCAGGATCATACTTTGAAGTTATTCGAGGCCAGGGATTTTTACCTGTGATTCAGGAAGTCCATGAAGTTGGAGGGGAAAATTTCACCACAATGCCATTAAAAAGTTTTTCAACTTTGTTACCAATAGAAGGTAAAGATAGTTTCATATCAACTATAATGTTGTAAATATCCCAAGCTATGATTTATACTCATCACCTTTGGTCTTCTTACTTAATGGGTTATTGAAGAAACATATATTTACATATTGTAAATTTCGTATTTTTAAAGCGATTTAAATGGTTTTATAAGAAGGGATAGGGAGGGTATGAAAAGTAAAAAGAAATTAAGATTGCTAGCAAAAGTGAAATTAATGCATGGACAAGAAAAATGTTGGGGAGAAAATGATGAAAACAATTAGTGTATTTTAAACATCAAGAGAGGTTGAGGTGTGGGTAAGCTTTCCATGTGGAGACATCCAAGAGATCAGGCCTGGGTCTGTAAATTTATAAATTACATAACAGATGTAATTATTGAAATAATAAGACCAGAAGAGTTAGTCCAGGGACAGAATCTTGGGGAATTTATAATTACTTTTAAGAGATTAGGAGATTTAAGAGATAGGTAGAGGAAGAGCAGCTGGAAAAGAAGAAGATACTCAGAAGAGTCAAACCCAGAGAATATAATTCTTTCCTACACAAATAAATAAAATGCAAAGAAAAAAATGAAGCTATGAAGAAACCATTGGATTCAACACACAGCAAACTTTTGGACACTTAAGAAAGCAGCTTTGGTAGAGTACAAAGAACAGGAGTCACTCTGCAAGGACCTCATTTTGGCCCAAATTATACATATGAATTACCTGGCCACTAAGGTCCACATTGGGTGGGAAATCTACTCCACTCTCCATCCAATGACTGCCACATAGCTGTCTGCACAGAAAGGAGACGTTTCATACTTTACAGCATTCTTCCTGTTTATCTATGTTTAGCGTTCTCAGTCATTATTTTCTCTAGAAAAATAGCAACAAAAATTAAACTCTTTCCAAAAGAATCAATTTTCTTTTGAACAAAGGATATTTTCTATACAGTTGATGTTTAAATACTACATATTTATTATGTAATAAAGACCCCCAATTTTATCAATCTGCTTCACTTAATGTAATTTAATATAGTTTTCCTCAGGAGTGTTTAGTTAGAATCCGCACATGATACTGTGTGACTGGAGATTTGAATGTTAAGATGATCAGAGTGAACAGTTCCCAGCAAGACACATGTTGGAAGAGGTACAGTATATCTACCTTAAGATGTAATGACAAAAATTTCAATCCACTTGCAGACATATCCAAACAAATATTATCACTTCATTACTGACTTATGAAAATCTTTACCACACTATTTATGTTATGACATGAAATACTAATTATGAGGCATAAACTTGGTAAATCTAAACGGCAATTTTAAAGAAATCGGAAAGTAGTGTGTACTACAACCAGAACAGTCCTATTTATAACCGCTTTATTGTTGTTAAGTAGATTGAGATCTTAATCTCAACAAAATACTATGTTAAGAGAAGTAGTCAAGAGAAGCAAGTGACATTTTTAAATTCATTGTTTCATATTTTATTTTAAGGCCTATGTTCTATTCTAATTATGTTAACTAAAAGAATTCTATTTTGAGTTTTCATAAATTAATCATCATAAATGAGTTCTAAAATACACACAAAAATTATTAGTTTGATTATTCAATAGACTTCAAAAGACTGACAGAATTTTATATATCTTCCTTTCAAAATAAATAAAAATTTCAAGCGTATAAACTTAACGGGACACCAGTCTTATTTAACAAAATAGCCACAAGAGGTAGAATGATGTACCAAGTTTCCAATTTTAGTAAAAGTCATAGGTTTGAATATAAACTATGTGAGAGCAAAGACCTAGCCCATTTGTTTGCTGCTGTACCCAGAATCTAGGACAAATCCCGGCATATATTAGACTCTCAATAAATACTTGTTGTTGAAGCACTTCTCCCACTTCAGGCTCCTTTCTATTACACCTAAGGAAAAAATCTCATCTCTGTTGCTTTCAGTTGAAACTGTTAACTAAACTAAATAAAAACCTTTAGAGGACTTGTTTTAAAGAACAATTTAATTTGTATATAGGGTGTTTCTAAAGTGGGATTTGATCTTAGATAATGCAAATTCAAAAAAAAAAAACCAGCTTATCCTTTAGCTAAATAATCCTAAAATTTAAATTAATAGGGCCTGAATCTATATCATTTTTTAAAAGAAAGTCCAAGTTAGTCAGCAAAACATACCAGTGGTTAAATTAGGTCCTGTTTACATTTCACTGTGGAATTTATTTTCCACCATTTGGGAGAGTATGAGGGGAAAAAAATCTCTTAGTTTAAGAATATTTTCTATGTTTAATTTTAGTTCTGTATTTTTCATTTTTAGGTTATTATTTTTTATTTGAATCTGTAAAGCTGTTAGAAAATGTGGAATAAATTACTGAGGTAATCATCTGCTGTTTTACCATTTCCTTCTGGTGCCAGTTAAAATTAAAACAGGAATATCAGTGTTTAGAGATTTAAATGTTAGGCAGGATTGAAATAGTATCATTTGAAAGAAAGGCTCCCAGACAAATCTCTCAACATGTATTGAAAAGGCAGCTGATTTTAATGACTACCCTTCAGGTTCCTCAATTCGTCTACTTAATGCATTTTTGCCTTTCTAAAAGTGTGGTCTTGATCAGACTACTGATGAAATTGTATAGCTTTATTTCTAGAATTTAAATCTGGTAAGGAGTAAAAAATAAAATCTCTCCAAAATGAGAGTTAGCCACCCTTTTCCTCCCAAAATGTATATTTCTAGAAGCTTTTGACCACAAAGGTATCTAAGTTACCAGGTTTCTAAATAAAGGAACTGCAGTGCAGAGATTATTATTTCTTCTGAGCTAACAAACATGCTACGAAGACTGAGGTAAAAGGATTATCCTCCCCCCACCCTGCCCCTGTGTTCTGGAATCAGACCCTAGATTTCTCACAAGATGGTAACCAGGGAATCTATTTCTAGTACAAGTAAATAGCAGCTGAAGACCCTGTTTCTTGGGATAAGTGTCAAGTTATACAATTTCTCCAATAATTTTGCACTTATCAGACACACTGCCATTGAGTGCTATATTTTCATGGACTCAACCATGTGAGTTTGTACCATGCACTATTGAGATGTCCTTATTCTCAATGAGCTAACTGTACCTGGGCAGGACCAAAGCCTGAGTCACTACAATGAGAAAGACTACAATGAGAAAGGATATATGCAAATCTTGCCTGTTAACACCAGGAGAAAAGGGACAATAATCTATCCTTTGTCTGTTATTTCCCTGAGACCCATCGTGCCTGAAACATAGTAAGACCTGAGTAAATATTTGTTGAATAAACAAATGGAGCTTTAATGGTTTATTCTAGGAAACATGGGACACACACCTTGAGATAAGGGAAAGTCAGGAAAATCAGGCAAATTCTTGCCAGATTTGAATTCTAACAATAAAGCCATATCACTTCATCAGTAATCTGATCAAGACTACATTTTTATCCCTGGAGGGTGTGACAGCCTGAGCTCATGGACAGACATTAAAGATTGAGCAGGGGGCTTCCCTGGTGGCGCAGTGGTTGAGAGTCTGCCTGTTGATGCAGGGGACACGGGTTCGTGCCCCGGTCCGGGAAGATCCCACATGCCGCGGAGTGGCTGGGCCCGTGAGCCATGGCCGCTGAGCCTGCGCGTCTGGAGCCTGTGCTCTGCAACGGGAGAGGCCACAACAGTGAGAGGCCCGCCACAACAGTGAGAGGCCCGCGTACAGCAAAAAAAAAAAAACATTGAGCAGGATCTAGTGTAAGCAGCCAGGTTATATTGGCATTGGAGGATATATTGTTTAATCAAACTGAAACAAACAAACAAAAAATTTATTTTTGATGTAACCAGCAAGCCAAAAAATGTTGAAAAACTTCTTAGCTTTAGGTAGTAACTTAATTTTAGTTGCTTTTAAAATAATGTTTCTATAATTGTGTCAATCATTTAGACACCAAAATATATGCAAGTGACTTTGATAAAGCATTCAATTCAGAAGGAATTTTTCCTATACTAAAGGCTTTAACATTGAATCCCCTTTTAGACTCATCCTGTATGCTTAAATGTGAATCAATTTACAGAACTTTCAACAAAAGCTGAACACAAACAAGCAATAACTCTATTGCCTTTTAGCTAAACTTTGAACTCTCATGATTTGCTATGCACAGGAGGAAACTCAAGGGTACCATATGAATTCATTTTGAGGCCAAAGAAATATAAAGGAAAAATGTAATTATTTAAGGAAGCAAAGGATGACACAAAGCATATTCAAATACTGATCCAATAAAAAGTCCCTGTTGAATGACCTAAGAAATTTTGGTCTCTTCAAGAAAGAAGGACAGGTATTTTGCCACCCTTTCCCAGATCTGTAGGTAAGGATTGGGTCTGAGCTTCTTCTACCTCCAGAAGCAGTAGTCCTTTATGTTTGAAAAGGTAGCTCTTTGAAGAGATTATTCAACTGTTTTTGCCTGTGTAAGGAAGTGACTGACTAGAGCCTTGGGGCTCCTGGATAGAAAGGGAAGTTGCCCAAGACAGAGAAGTGAAATAGAGTATCTTTTCTGTTAATGGTGAAGACCTGCAACCCAGTCTCACACACAGGTCCTAGGAAGTGGGACATCCCCTGAGGAGGGGTAGCTGATGAATGTTGTTAGAATCTGGGGAGAACTGCCCAGCATGGCACTGAGAGAGTGAACATGACAGCAGAAATGCCATCTTTTAAGTAGATCCCCCAGATAAGTCAAGGTGCGTCTTCAGTGGTGACCATAATAGATCAACCAATCAAGTCTTCTCAATCCACTTTCTTGGACTATGTAAACCCTAGGGTCTCTACAACCCAAGAAGAGTGAATTGCTCTTTCACCTATCTCGGCATGGGCTAGGAAAAAGTTGCAAGCCAGGTTTGATTGGATTAAGGACCAAACATAAGGAAGAAGGAAGAAAGGAAGAAAGGGAGAGAGGGAGAAGGGTCAAAGGAAGGAGGAAAGAGGGAACAAGGGGAGATGAGAAAAGAAAAAAGAAAAAAAGTGGAGAAAAGAAAACTTTTAGAATTCTTAAAACCAGAGACTCAAAATAATTTAAACCTGTTACAGATATATCAGTAATTACTTTCCAGGTGATAATGGGTATTTGTTTCCATTAATTGTTCTCAACATTGCTACTAACATTGCTACTAACGTTGCCAAATTAGGCTTCAGAGGAGGAGTGCCCACTCCGAAACCATTCAAAAGAGGCAAAGCCCTCAAAAGTCAATATGTGGTAACTTTGTGTACAGTGTGTTTACTGAAAACAGGAGATAATCAAGTAGCTTAAGTGGAAAGTGTTTTAGTATTTTCATAGTATTAACTGTGTGGCACACAGCAGATAATTTCTTAATGCTATAAATTAATATAGCTGATGATGCTAGACAGAATATTTATCTTCAACACAGTTTAGAAATAGAAAATGACCCCAAATCATTGTTCAGTAATTAATTTACATTTTATCAGTCTCAACATCTTCTCCTTATATTAGAAAAAATTCATATGTATGCAAAACGTTTTTTTTTCAATCTTCAGATAATGCTCATTTCTCATGGAATTTATGATAATTCTACATCCCCTTAAGGTCTGTGATACACAGGTTGGCAAAGTATAATCACTTTGTTACTTTTAAAAGTGCAAAAGATTGTAAATTTGGCTTTGGGACTAAGTGATATTAATTTAAGATTCCTCCTTTGGTTCCCTAAATGGTATCTTCTGGTCATATACTAATATTATTAATGTGATCAAAAGTAGTGAATCACTTGTCTTTAAAAACTAATTACAACAGAAATGTTGTTTCTGGTATGCATACAAATAAGCTCAGCTTCAATATTTTATTTCATTGCAGCATCTGTTTACCCATGATTTCCTTTTTAAGTATATACTTTATTGAATGCGTAAACATGGTTTTTTTGAACAGCATACTTAAAATGTCTTCGGATATTTGAGCAATAAAACTTCCTGAGAAAGATCAACAGAGTATTATTCCTTCAATTATGAACAATACATTATTTACATGTAGAACAGCAGCTAATTATTATTTAGATATCATTCTAGTTGCCTGGCAGTGACTTCTAAGTTTATGAATGCATTCTAAAAGTTCTCTATATAAGAATCAGATTGATACATTACATTAAAAATACACTTATTTTTTATTCTATAAAAACAGACAAAATGCCTATCTTCTGACCATGCAATATTTATCTAATCTATGTCTCTGGTTCTCTTCATTTATTTTTATACCTATATTTACATCAATATCTGTATCAGGCATTCATTTAGAGACCTACTCAAGCAAGCTTAATTGAAGGGAGATTTTGTGTAGACTTAGGATAAATATTGTGGATATTTATCTGTGGTGAACATCCATTTCTTGACCAGCTCCACGTCCCCCCCATCTCTTTTTCTGGAAATATCCCTCCTCTTCTGACTTCAAACTTGTAGTTCCAAAGTCCCTGTATCCTTACAGCCTGAACATGTGACCATACCTAGGATAGCTGGTGACTTTCTCAAGTTGTTTTCAACCTAGAACCTAGGAAAGAGAGACTGTCTCTCTCAGGCAACAGCACTGTGAGAAGTGAGTTCCCAAATCCAAAATATCTGTTTCAATAACAACAACAGTTGATATCAAACACTCTGTTAAACACTTAAAATGTTTTGCGACAACCCTATCATTAGTCACCACATTATACAGGTATGGAAACTATAGGTTAAGAGTTGTTACTCGAGTCTCAGCGCAAATGAGTGGTGGTCTCATGTTTGAAGTCAGGCAGTCTGATCTTAATCTGGCCGCTTTTCATAGTACACCCCTCTCCTACCAGCGGGATGAAACCCAGTGAGAATGTGATGCACATGACACAGGAATTAGACAAGACTGCCTGGTTGTATTTGAGTCTGTGATTCCAGTTGCTTCTGAGTTATGGCTATAGCAGCTGTCCAGCCTCTGCCCTTCCTACTGTTTGCTTAAAAACTCCTTTAATTCTGACAGAATCTCAAATTCTTCCAATAAATCTCACTTTTTTTTCCCTTAAGCTAGTTTGAGTTGGGTTGCTCATATTCCAAGGAAAGGAAGCATAGTAAAGGTGAGTCCCTTAGAGATGGATAGAGGATTTGGGAGGCCAGATCCAGTGGTTCTCTGTCCCCTCCAAGGGCAGCAAGGCCTCTTTCTTTCTGCATCCTTCTGTCTTCTTTAGATCTTTCTCTCTCTCTCTCTCCCCCACTGGTTTCCCCCATCTAGACATTCTACTTTCCAGGGCTAAGACCTTCCTCACTTCCTAGGGTCTTTGTTTTTGTTTTCCCCTATATAGTATACAATTTCTTTTAAACAGATCATGAATCAATATATACATGAATGAGTCCTTGTTATAATACCTGGGCAGTAAATTACTTGAGTTAATAAAGATCTTGTTGGAGGAGAAGGAAGCCTAGGATAGGGGGTAGGGCTGGGAGGTGTATGGGGGGACGGGTTATACCTTTTGGAGGAGTGAGGTGAAAGGGAGTGGTTTTTAAGATTCACTCTGGTCTAATCAGCAGAGGAATCAGCAAAGCCCATCCCATGGTACAAATTGAAAGATATCCTCTCAATACTAGATGTACTGTACATATAGTTCATTTAGAACTTATTCTGATGTCACAGGTGTTTGTGTTTTTACATCCTTTTGAAAGTTTGGGCTCCTTTCAGGGAGTCGGAAGAAAGCTTGCCAGGGCCATGAGAATTGGATTTTAGTCGTATTATCTCTGTGCCTCACACTCATTGTTTCCACAATAAGTATACTAACTCCTGGACTGTCCACTTTATAAAATTGTGAGATGTAAAATTACATAATTAATATGAATATACTAAGGAAACTGTAAAGAGTTAAGATGGGAGGTATGATTCTTTTTGTTTGTTTGTTTGTTTTGTTTTGTTTTTGTTTTGTTTTTTGTTTTTGCGGTAAGCAGGCCTCTCACTGTTGTGGCCTCTCCCACCGCGGAGCACAGGCTCCGGACGCGCAGGCTCAGCAGCCATGGCTCACGGGCCCAGCCGCTCCACTGCATGTGGGATCTTCCCGGACCAGGGCACGAACCTGCGTCCCCTGCATCGGCAGGCGGACTCTCAACCACTGCGCCACCAGGGAAGCCCGGGAGGTATGATTCTTAACCTGTGTTTTATCCAGAATAAGTACTCAATATATTCTATGCATTTAAGAAACTATTATTTCAGCAGTTTTTTCAACTTGACTGAGAGGAAAGAAGGACATTCAGCTACTAAAATAACAGATTTATAATGACACCTTGAAAGCATTTTATTATATGTTGGATAGAATAGAGATGACAAGATCCATCACTGCTACTGTAATTCTTTCTTCTGTCCCATTTTTTATCCACCCTTCTAAGTGTGGTTCAGGAACCATGTCCCAAGATCCCCTTTAATTGACACATTTCTTTAAACTTCTATAACTTTGTCTGAATTATACAAGTTGACTTTTATAAGACAATGCATACGCCTTTAAGACAGCAACCAGAGTTCACTGAGCACCAATCTGAGTACTCAATAGACACTAATATTTTTATTTCTGAGTCATTTTTAAACACTCAATTGGTCACTATTTTTTTAAAAAAAGTCTTGCATCTAAATTTATTCTTATATCAATTATCACTCTGCCAATTTTCCTTCCCATGTATAAGCCAAGTAGATATAGTTTGTTCACTGCAAATAGCATCTATACACTACTGAATTTTATTATTTAAAACTGCAAGTTACTCACTGCAATTTACACAGTATGCTTCTTTCTAGTTTCTATCACCATGCTCATATTTTAAATAATCAGAAAAAAATCCAAAATTGGTAGGAAATAGGGTGGTCAGTGCTTGATGACTCAGCAGATAGTAAATGTTCAACTTAATTAGACAGGAGAAAGAAAGGAGGTATTAGGAACTGGTTAAAAGAGATGAATGACCAGGGATATCAGAGGGCTGGTAATTTTGCCTGTGTTAGGTTGATCATCTGGTGGAAAATGAACCTGAAGGAAAGCATTTGCAGCAGGAGTACTGTACACTACTTGTGCTTGCTGGTTCCTTCATTCATTGAATATTTATTCAGTACCTACTGTGTGTCAACTACTATAGTAGTCTCTGGAGATAAAATTTAGCTTTTTTGTCTTTAATCAGACTGATGTGCGGAAAATGTGACAAATACTCTAGTGGATCAAGGAGAGGATAATAAAGACGCCTTAGGGTTTAGGTGTGTATGTGTTATGGGGTAAGGGAGTGTCTCTACCTTAAGGAAAGATTTTATACCAGCAGACAGTCTTTGTAAACTTCTTTCTTTCTAGTGTTTTCCTTCCAGATACTTGTCTTTTCCTATGCTATAGTTTCCATATCAGAAGTGGGTAAATATTATTCAATAATATATTACATGACTATAAAATTCCCGAAAGTTTCATGTAAATCTCAAGTCGGACAACTGTAAGTCAGGTACTGGAAGATCTACAGTCAGTACGGTGTCTCAGAAAGTTTCATTTTATAAAAGAAAAACATCAACATCTACAAGAACCAGTGATCCTTTGATTTTATGGCTGGTGTGACTATAAAAATTTAAGCTACAAGACTAATATTTGATATCAGTATTAAGAAGAAAATCCTTTCCAAGGGAATATTTTTCTCCACTTAGCTTCCTTTATACTCTTACAATTAGACAGCACATTGTATGTTCTTCCCCAAATATCTAAACGTTGATAAAGTTGATTAAATCTAGTACAAACCAGCAAGATTATTCTAAGTTATTATTAGGAACTGCTAAAAATGCAAACTGATACATAAACACTTCTTAAAAAAATGGTCAAAGAGACTGATTGTTCCACTTGAATGATGCCCAGGCATAAATAATCACTCCCTCTACAAATTACTATGAGTACAACAGCTAGAACAAAACTGACAGGGGATAAACAATGTAGGCTTGGATACAGATATTTTAAAAATCAATTTATGAATTACTTTTCAAAAACTAAATGCATTTATCCAATGTAAACATAAGTATCTCTAAGTAGATGCAGTTTCAACTTTAAATATATTTTCCCAAATTCATGATATTTTACCATGTTATGAAGCATCATATGTTTACTCCAGTCAAAATAAATTTAGGCAACATATTTTGGCTAGTTAACATAATTTTTTAAAGCTGTTTTATTTTTTAATGGTTACACATATATAACCATATAAGCATCAAACAGAACCGTAAAAAGAAATTCAAAAAATATTAAAATGTCATGATGCTGACATGAATATTTACACTGACTTTATTTTGTTTGACGTTACTAGGAAAAGGATATAGAAGGAGGAAAATACAGGCGAGCAAAAATTAGAAGACCAGTCTGCTACTAACACCAACATTCAATGATAAACTTACTCTTCAGAAGGCAAGGGGGAAGAAGAGAAAAAAAGCCTAAACAGACCTGAATTCAAGATGCAGGAAGAGAAAAATTAATAGAAGATATGTCAAAATGCCTTTAATATGTGATACTTGAATCCTGGCATGTGTACCAGTCCAAAAACTACATACACATGTAACTTCTTGTCTATCTAAATATTTAAATACCCATCAGCTTACTCCTGACATTATGTTGAAGAATGAGTCCTAAGATTGTAAAGGCTGAGCGTGCATACCTTATACCTCACTCTGTTACAATTTTTCTTAATGGGTTTCAATTTTTTCAATTCTGCAGGGCTTCTAATACATGATAGGTCCTTTGCTATGTACTCAAGTGTCCTCTTCACAGAGCTTGGAGGTGATAGGTCCTACTTTGCTGACACCACACTGTTTTCCTAACAGTTGGTGTTTGTAAGGATAAGGAAAAATGTTTATTGACTATAATGGAAGGTATGCTTAGTACAATTGGGGAGTGGTCACATTACTGTCTTTCATAGAGCTGGTCCAATTGATAATGAAAGTGAATATATAATACAAATGTAATAAATGAATAAATTTCACATAAGTGAAATTCACCTGATGACAAAGTTCTCCGTTTTTTCTTTTACAACAGATGTTCTGCTTTTCACATGATTTTCCTCCTTTCCTCCAGTTTAACTACTTAAAAAATCTTAATATTTCATTTACTTTCCTTTATCCTTCTTTTTCTTTTTAAAGAATGTGTGTGTGTGTGTGTGTGTGTGTGTGTGTGTGTGTGTGTGACACAAAAAGCCATCACTGATGCCCCTTATTGACTGGGAAATTCCACTTCCAGCACCAAAGTTGCTCACATTTTGCACATGTACCTTAACATGAAACAAAAGTTTATGTAAAATTAAACAAAACAAAAATCCAAATAGAAAAAAGGGACCGTAAATTTGTGAAAGTCCTGATTATTAGTAAAAAGGAAGGTCTTGAACAGGGAAACGAAATCCCTTTTGCTAAATTTCCAAATCTGTCTAGCACCTCTTTGTTGTCAAAATATTTTCTCATAAGTCCACATTCCACAATTGATTAAAAAATCAATGAGTTCTTCAACAATGAAACAAAAAAGCTTGGTCAGTAGAGACCTGATTTTCAGCTTGGCTCCTATCTATATATTTTAGTCAGTTTTGTTATTCTTCACATCTATGATATTATAGTTATTTTTGTTTTTAAAAAAATATTACCTGGCTAACTGTGCATATTAATCTCATCTAAGGGAAATAGTTTCCAAAAGTAGGGTTACTTCTAGAAAGCACCAAAAAAATTTCATGACACTTAATGATATACTATGGTTGATCCTGTATCTCGTAACTCTATTTTTTTAAAGCAGTATTTCCTCATTTATTTAATTTACTTTAAATATTAATTCAGGAATACATTAAACTCATTATGCAGTGCTATAAAAAAGAAACCCTTCTGTCTCCATAGAAACTTGTTTATCAGTCAGAATATTATGTAAGAATGTGAAATAATGAATCAAAACTCATATACTATGCTTTCAAATAACTACAATTCTTTTTCGGTCCATATAAGCTGGAATCTAAACATTTAAAAAAAAATAAGAAATACTACTAAGTAACTGATAATGCAATTAGAATAAATATTGGCAAAACAGATTGAGGTACACCATTTCTGAAAATGCTAAATAATTCTGAAAGTGCCATTTCGTTAAATCAAGACAACTTATGCTTAACTCTACAAAATATTCAATTACTTTTTAAATTTAATGGGTTTGAAGTGTGTATAAATCATGTAGGAAGCTATCACTCCAATTTTTTAAAAAGTCAGATGATTGAGATACATTTATGGAAACTAGAAATTATTTAGTCCAAACATGTTCTAGCAACTCTTGTCAAAGAGATTTTAGAACAGGCATTTTGTACAGCTTCCCATCAAGAAGGTTAATGTTTGAACTTATAAAACAAATGACCAGAGAATCCTACTATGCGATTTCAATTCTACTCTACTTAAAAATAATGTTCATGGCTGTCAAACTTTCTTTTTATTTATTCAGTTTTTCCCATTTTATTGAGATATAATTGACATGCATCACTGTATAAGTTTAAGGTGTACAGCATAATGGTTTGACTTACATATATTGCTAATCTGTTCTGCTTTTTAAAAATACTTTTATTGGAGTATAGTTGATTTACAATGTTGTGTTAGTTCCAGGTGTACAGCAAAGTAAATCAGTTATACATATACATACATCCACTCTTTTTTAGATTCTTTTCCCATATAAAGATTTTAACTTTCACATAAACAAATTTTAACAGAGTTAGCCCCAGTGAGAAGGCCTACTTCAAGGTGTTACTGGGTATTAAGGTCTTTTTATAAAAGGCCATGCTATACATTTAAAAGAAGACTAGTACCCTACAACATTTCCTTGCCAAGACAGAATATTTAAGTGACATGAAGGATAAATAGATCTGTCTTAGCAATACAGCCATGATCTGTGTTAGCAGGATAGTTAACAGATAGTATCCACATCAAAATATGTTCCAAGTTTTAAATTACTGATTTAAAAAACAATTTTAAGTAGCTAAATTATTGATTTCAAAACTAATTTGAGAATACAAGCACTCAGTGAAATGAAGGCTGGCCAGCAAAAGAGATACAAAATTAAAGGTATTTTTGATAGGCTAATCAAAACCAAACTTTGTGGGACATTAAAACTGAGATGAAATGACTTGAATTTTAATTATTTGAGACAGGTTTTCTGAAGCTGAGTTCATCTTGATAAACTATGCCTGCATTTTCTACCATTTGGAGAAACACAACGATGACGTTGAGTGTGTGGCACCACCCATTTACCTCTGAAGTCAAAACTGTCCTAACTTTAGCACAATTCAGTAGCAACCGTGGAATCAGCAGTCACAGATTGCTTGCAGCCATGTTGTGTTTGGCTCGTAGGCATGGACATGGGCTAGGGAAGAAAACTGAAACAAAAAGCAGAGGGGCAAGAGACATCATTGCTTCATCAAGTGGGAATGAGAGATGCCAGCAGTATTTTTAAGGAGGATAAAGAAAAGTTAGGGAATCAAGCAAGCGGGTGGCCCAGTATGAATTTCTGCAGCCTTTTCATAAGCTTTGGCCAGGAGCAAGTCTTCCAGCTCCTGCAAAGTATAAATGCAAACTGAAGTGTTCACGCTGCCCCACCCCCTAAGGTGCAGTCAAATCACCATCATCGTTTCTGTCCAAGGGCAGTCTACACTGGTGCACAAAAGGAAAAGAGGGAGGGGTGAAACGGAGGAATTGGCTAGTGTTAAAGGAGAGCTTTTTCCACAGAGTTCTCTGGTTGCTATAGTAACAGCTTCTTTTGTTTTTCCATATTCAGAACAGCTGCTTCTTTTGGGCTTCTGGTGGCCGGGATATTATGGAGGTAACTGAGAGGGAAAGAAGCACCACTCTGACCATGGAAAACAGTTTTCCATAGTCAGATCATTCTTGTTTAAATGGGTTTAATTTCATACTAGGGTTAAACGTGGGTTTTGAATGTTGGGAACAAGAACTTTTAAGAGATGAATTCCACCAAGGAAAGACCTAGGTGTGCTGTGATCTCAAGATGTCTTCAGCTCACTTGAACAACAGACCTCCACTCCCCTGTGCCCTTAGGACTTGAAACCCTCCATTCTCTTTCTACCCGTTGTATAGGCAAACTGTAGTT
Source organism: Tursiops truncatus (assembly GCF_011762595.2). NCBI lineage: Eukaryota > Metazoa > Chordata > Mammalia > Artiodactyla > Delphinidae > Tursiops > Tursiops truncatus. Next base: position 68,793,492 of record NC_047040.1, on the reverse strand, counting down.
CAATCTCCCCAGTGAGGTATTTTTCTCAACAGGAAATAGCAGTCTTTCCAAATGCTCACAAATCCCTGTTCACCTTTCCAAGTCCTAATTAATTCCTTTAATTAGAGCTTTTTCTGGCTGCAACCATTTACAAAGTTGAATGGCTGCTCAAAACAAATTAATGAATATTCATAAACTAATAACGTTCGCTGAATTAACAGTCCTGTTGCCCACCTACTGTCCTTACAACAAGCCTATTAACACCTTCCATAGACCTTAGTAAAGACGGGGCATCCCCAAGGGAAAGGTAGAGACAAATGTGGTTTCATTCTAAGGAACAAAGGCCCTATCCGTCTATCTATCTATGTAAAAGTATGGTTTTAGTTTTTAAGAAACAAGTGCCTCACCAACATATCTCTCTCTCTCTATATATAGATAGATATACACATATATACATACATACCCATATATACATATATATACACCCATACATATATACATATATCTGTAAGTACATGGCATAATGTAGAAACCCAAGGGGTTAAAAATAATGAAGCAAAACATTAAAAATGGCACCTGCTGGTTGAGTAGTCAAATTCTGTAAATATACAAACTTAAGATGTAAATAAGCAAAGCAGAAGGCACAGATGTCCTTATAAACAAATTGATATTGAACAGGGTGTACTATCGTATTTCTAACCCTTTGGGATTTTGGAAAAGTGCAATATGAAAGCAAAGTGATGCTCTTGTTTTTTCATTAAAATTTATTCAGAAACTGCCCAGTGAAGGGTTTTAAACTTTGAATTTTAGTAAAATCCACGAAATATTTGGTTGGTTTAATTTGCCAACTGCAGGTATTCCCAGGTGCAACATCCTAAGCCTCAGTTCATGGCAACTTGATTACATATTTGCCTGAGAATTCTCACAACAACCCACTCATTTTATCCTGATATCACACTGAATCTGAATGAACTAACTTTGATTGATTCAAATTTGAAGCAAACAGTAAAGATGTTTAGATTATTTCATTAAATATAGAAGTTCTGCATTAGTATTGGATCTCATATGTATATATGTTTATTTCACTTATTTAATAATAATATTTTTGAACCCCAAGGTTCTGTATTAACTTCGGTTAATTATAAATTAGTAAAGGTGAAATGCTGAGTCCTAAAATAAGCACAAGTATTCCAATTTCTGTGCCTTCTGACTGCTTGACTTGGGGCAAACTGTCTAAGCTCTTTGGGCATCAGTCTCACAAACTGTAAAACAATGATACTAACACCTTTGGGATACGTTTCTGAGAGAATTAGTTAAGACAAGACATATAAATTCATGCAGAAACTGTAAATATCATACGATGCTATTACAATAATATATATTATTTAGAGAAAGTAACCAGTTTTTATTGTTTTTTCATCTCATGAAGTGTTTTGATTTCACTTTTATCCTTTGCTTATATTCTTATTATTATCAATATGGTGATGACATCAAAATCTCTAAACTTAGTCCAATTTTCTCCCAAATTCCAGACCTGGATTTTCCAAATGTTTGCCACTGCAGTCCCTTTTGATAGCTCAAATGCCTTGGCCCCAAATCTGAACAACTCATTTCATCTTCCAAATCTCTCCTCCTTCTACCATATTTCTGTTAAAGGCATTACCTTTCTTCCAGTTCCCAAGGCTTAAAAATCTCAGTTACCTTTTCCTTATGCCCAGACTATTAAGTGTTATACCTTCACAACTTGGAGCTGTCTCATCGATTTGAGCTCTCACTTTCATTCCTATTCAACTCTGGATGAAATAACATGAATTTGCTGGAACTATTGCAGACAGTCTCCAGAGTTCCATGTTCCCCAACGTACTGCAGACCAACTCTTTTTGCCAAACATGTTTGTCTTCCTCAAGTATTCGATGGTTTCTGGCTTCCAACTATACAGCTGAAACTTCTCAGCCTGACCCAGGGAATTCCAGGATCAAAATCCAGCATAAACGTTATTGCTATTTTCATTGTAAAATAAAATTTCTCATGATCTCCTAACATTATTCATGCCTTTACAACTCTGCACTTTGCAAGTCTTTGCTTTCTCTGTTTCCCTTGCATGTGTAGCCTTCCTCTAGCCCAACTTTTTGAAATCAAGTGCCACTTTATGAAGTTTTTCTTAATTCCCACTCTCGTATTAAGGTAGACCTTGTCGGTCCTTCCTCTGGCACTTATATTTGACTTTGTGTCACTCTTATTTTTGTATATTTCTGATTGCCTTGAGAGATTTTTAGATATATTATTTATTCAATTTAGAGTTCATTAGAGCAACTATTATAATACACTTTAATATGAAAGGTATTTTAAATGAATAAATTTCTACATACCTAAACAGTTTACACATGACTCCATAGAAATTACTATCTATCAATAAAGTAAGTCTCAGAGTGAAACTCAGATTTTTTTCCAACCTTTTATCTGATTTCATACTGTTTAATCTTCAGAATATCTTTTGGAATACTTCATGAATAGCTTCAAAACTATTAGTATAATGCTATATAGTTTACAAATAAAATTATTGCTGAGATATACCTAATGAGTGGCCACTGCTTTTACAGAAAAATGAGCAAGAAAGACAACTCTTTTTCCTCCTGTAGACAGCTGATGCCTAAGACTGAGGTATCTACCTGGGGACCCTCAAAGTGGCCAGCTTAAGAGGATACGCCTAGAGGCTGAGGTAGAGATACATAAAAATAAGAACAACCTGGGTCCATGACTACATAGCTGAGCTACTGAGTTACCAACTCCGGATATGTTCTACCTCCAAACTTTTTGTTAAATAAATTAACAAATCCTTTGTTGTATAGCCCCCTTGTAAGAGGATTTTGTTACTCCGGGCCCAAAACAAAAGGAATGGCACAGGAATTCAGAGAAATGAGTTGATGATAGACACAAGATCTCAGGGAGAGAAAGGGGCAGATAAAGAGAATAGAGTCATAGTGACTTTCAAATTTTATGAGCTAGGCTATACTTCTTTTGATTAATGGATTAGCCACTAATTTCCTTATCTCTCTTTAAAATATATTTCTATTTTATTTGAGTTAGGAAATGGATTTCAGGTTCTTGAATCCAAATGTGTCCTAAAAAGGAAAACATATATTATCACATTCAATTAATCATGACAATAACTACGTAAGTAAAATATTAGTATTCCCTCCATTTTAGAGATGAGAAAACTGAGGGTTGCAAAGGTCATAGTCAGTAACCCAAGGAAATTTTGAACTTGAACCCAGATTTTCTGACTAAAATGCTGTTCTTTTTCACCATACTATGTCCTTCCCATTGCATTCATTTCATTGCCTCATCATAGTCTTTTTTTTTTTTTTTTTTTTTTTTTTGCGGTACGCGTGCCTCTCGCTGCTGTGGCCTCTCCCGTTGCGGAGCACAGGCTCCAGACGCGCAGGCTCAGCGGCCATGGCCCACGGGCCCAGCTGCTCTGCGGCATGTGGGATCCTCCCGGACCGGGACACGAACCCGTGTCCCCTGCATCGGCAGGCGGACTCTCAACCACTGAGTCACCAGGGAAGCCCCATCATAGTCTTTTATTTCCAACTTCTCCAGTAATGTCAATTATATCACCTCTTTGGCTTCACAGCAATGAAATTCTTTTCTAGCCCATTATATATTTTGTGTCCCAATTCATTCAGTATAGTATAGTTTTTCATCTTGGAGTATTTATTAAAGCTGCCTTCCTTTTCCTCACTGTTCATCAGCCACATGTATTGTTAAAGTCAAGCAAGTACAGAGCAGCCAGCTCAGATACAGCTGGAAACACATCACTCTGTTTCAAACTTAAGATCCTCAAAGCCCATAGAATCAATAGTGGAGGCCAATTAGGAGTATGATTAAACTAAATATGATCTTTTTAAAAAATTTTATTTACTTAATTAATTAATTTATTTTTAGCTGGTCTTCACTGTGGTGCACGGGCTTCTCATTGCGGTGGCTTCTCTTGTTGTGGAGCACGGGCTCTAGGCACGCGGGCTTCAGTAGTTGTGGCTCACAGGCTTAGTTGCTCCACGGCATATGGGTTCTTCCCAGACCAGGGCTCAAACCCATGCTCCCTGCATTGGCAGATGGATTCTTAACCACTGCACCACCAGGGAAGCCCAAACTAAATATGATCTTAACTTTGACATCTCCACACATTTTGCCTCTCCCTACTTTCTCCTACTTCAATAAATTCAATGCATTAACCATTTATTTAGTGTGTGCCAAAGTGAAGGTTACCATCCTTGTCTTTGAGAAGCTTATACAGTGGAGGAAAGAGACACATAGACAACTCAGAGAAGAAAAGCAAAGAGCACCACTTTCCACGATTTCCACAAACAGGAAAAATTGATCCCTACACGTGGCTAGCCTAATCACTCTCCTTGAAGCTTTGAACTATCTTTTTCCAAGTGACTGTTACCAAGTGTCACCTCAGATTGGATCAGTTCACCTCAATCATTAGAGTGACCTTTTATATACATTTATATACAACTGTACCTGGTTAATTTTCCTCCCATGTCAGAATTTTTCCAAAAGCAAAACATGACTATGTTTTCTTAAATTAAATGATAATTTGTAACAGTCAAATGGTAGAAACTGTCTGTCCTCCAGTATCAAAGTCCAAGGAAGAGAGTCATTGAAAGAAGATAAACAACAGGTCTTGTTAAAAATAAAAATGTATCTCAAATCAATATTTTCCATGTCTTAAGCTGGGAATTTCTGAGATTATAATACTCACAAATTTGACAAAAACCCATCAACATGTCTCCCTGGAATTTCATTAATTTATTCAATATACATTTATTAAATAGGCATTGTGGATATAAAGACAAATAAGAAATGAGTATTAGGCTTCTAGGAATTTATGAACTTGCAGAACGAATAATTCCTTTCATATTAAGCGAAGATTTCTTATTTTTTTTGTGTGTGGTAGGCGGGCCTCTCACTGCTGTGGCCTCTCCCGTTGCGGAGCACAGGCTCCGGACACGCAGGCTCAGCGGCCATGGCTCACGGGCCCAGCCACTCCGCAGCATGTGGGATCTTCCCAGACCAGGGCACGAACCCATGTCCCCTGCATCGGCAGGTGGACTCTCAACCACTGCGCCACCAGGGAAGCCCCTCAAATGAAGATTTCTAAATAAACTCTTTGGTGGACACTTTAGCTACTATTTTCTCTGGGTCTCATTATTAGTAACTGACAAGGGCAAGTTTAATTTGACATAACAGTTTTCAATGGTCAAAAAAGTACATATAATAAAGAAGATTACAGGCTATACTTCAGTTGATATCAAACTAAAAGCCCTTTGAATATTGCAGTCACAAAAAAGTATCACTCTAAATAATTCCATTATGTCTTTATAAGGAGCAACAACATTTTTAAGAACCTGTATCTTGTCAACTTGAACTGAAGGTGTTGGCAATGACAATTCAAAGAAAAAGGAGCAAGAATTGTGTTAATTTATGACTCACAAGTAAAATGAAACAGAAAGCACACGGAGGAACAAAAATAAATAAAAACCTCTTAAAGCAAAAACAAAAAAAAGAGTAGAAGTCAATCTTTTTATACCTATGAAATAACACTTCATTTTGTAACTAGAATCAAACTTTAGTTTATCAAAATCAGTGTCATCACAAAACAATACTTAAACCAGTTCTGAAGAGTATCCGTATTTTATAAATGTTTAAAATCTGATTATCATCCATTATGTTTTTAGTAATAATTAAATGATGTGATAAGCGGTGGACTTTTTAAAAAAAAAATACAAATGCAAAAAATGTTTATCACTGCTTTCACAAACGCTAATAATTTATTTTCGAAACAAACAAATATTTCTAAGCATTTTTTTATGTTTATAAATCATTTTCATTAAAGAAATAATTAGAGGTACTATTTTGATTGAACTTCATAGTTCCTATGTCATGGTTTTAGTGATTTCATTTTTTGAGAGTAAATTCAGGGAACTTATCATGAAACACAAATCTAAGAAAAAAATAATATGTACAGCCTTTCAGATAAAGAGGAGAAACTCCTAACCCTTCTTTTAATTTCCTCATTTTAAATCATTATTTAAAATATTTTCTTATTTCATATTCATTTTGCACTTTACGCTTAAACTTGTATAAATTTTTGTTCTCTCTTTATTCTCTTATATTGCACTAATTTTATCACTTGCTTTTATAATCATCAGCAAAACAAGGATCAGAAGTGGAGAGATCTCTTGTCCTCAACAGGGAATGGGCAGAGGGAAAGAGTTGGATGAAAACACTTATCTCTATGCTGCTGTGAGATAATAGAAATATATATTGGTCTCTGTCCCTGGTCCCTGACACAGGGCTCCTAAACCCTTATAAATTCCTAAATAAGAGTACTAGGAGCATCTTTTGCTCTAATGAGGCACTACTGGGTAGGCTCCTGGATAACTCCTGGATGGGGCTGGTCCCCAGAAAGACCAAGCCATGATTAAATGATTGGAATTTTCAGCCCAACCTCTCATTCTCCAGAGATAGGGGAGGGGCTAGAAACTGAGTTAATAATTGATCACACTGACATGAGGAAGGCTGCATAAAATCCCAATTGTAAGGGGTTCAAACAGCTTCCAGTTGGGTGAACACTTCCTGTGGTAAGTGCTAGGAAGACAGCTGATACCTTCTTAATTAGCCTGCTCATATAGCCTCTGGAGGTGGGGCTTAACTTAGATATCACATGAGCACACTCTCAGGTATGCTCAACCTCATACCTAGGAAGGCCAACCCATTGGCTAGTACAAATGATCTGTGCCAAACCTGCTCCTCTTTGGGAAGCGTAGTTACAGTAGTGAAATACTGAGCCAATTATTCTTGGGTGATGAGATAAAAGGATATATTGATTTAAAGACTGCGTGTTGAACCAACTACAAGTGGAAAATACTGGGGTGGGGGGGAGAGAGAGAGGAGGAGGAAAGAGAGAGGGAGGGAGAGAGAGAGAAAAGGCAGAGGTGAGACAAAGGAGAGAAAGGGGTTGAGAGAAAAGCAAGAGAAGGGGAGAGAGAGGTTTCAGAGGGTGGTTTGGGAGAGAGAAGAGAAAGGATAAGAAAGGACAGAAGATGGAAACCATGTAGCCTCGGAAAGAGAGAGAGTAGCTCAGTGTAGGACTTAGCAATTCCCGATTTCCTTTTCCTTGGGGTATGACTGTACTTCGTAATCTTGCATGACAGTGGCATTTACTCTCATATCCTTATAGCATCTGCTACTATTCCATTCTCATTTTTACTTGAGATGTCAAGGTGTGGTTTTGTTTCTCATTCCTCAGAGAGTTTTAACTAAGGCCATACACAGCAGATGAATATGAAGTAACTTCCTGGCTTGGGTAGAGTATAGGCATGGGGCCAGCTCTTCGACAAGAAGTTTCCTATATAAATCCTCCAGTAACTATTTTCTCTCTCTCTATCCCTGTTCTCAGTCCTCTGTTGTTGGAGTTGGTACTTGGAGCCCAGGGTCCACTCACCATTTCAGGATCCATACATATAGGCTGAGTGATTTATCTTACAATGGGGTCCTGCAATCTTTATTATCATTTGTTGTTCACTAAACAAGGATCACATCTTTTATTGGCATTAAAAATAGGAGAGTAAATATTGAAGTTGAGGAGACTAGTACATGTTGAGCATGTCTTATATAAGTTAAACACTATACTAAGTACTTTATATACACTAATTATATTACCTCATTTTACTTTCCAGCAACCTTGTGAGCTCTGTACCATCCTCATAAAGAAGAAAACTGACAGTCTCAGTAAAATGAAGCAACTTACCAATGGTCTTAAGGACAGTTGCAGAGCCAAGATTTTAACCAGAATTAAAATACATGGCTCTGAGTAAATTCACAACAGCATGCCATAGAGAAGACCTACCAGGTACTTTATTTGGCCCCTTGTGTGAAACAAGGTAAACTCATGACATAAATTAACACTGATGCATTATCACACTGAATATAATACTAAGTTGAAACAGATTTTAAAACACAGGTATCATTTTTCTAAGATTAGTTATTGTTATTTGTTAAAATTTTTAAAAAATGATTGTAACTTTGGCCTATGTAATGATAAAGAATCATTAAATACAAACCCAATGTGTGCACTAAGAAAGATTTAAAATTAACAGAGTTCAGCAGTAAGCTTAAACTCACTGCCAATTGCTTAAAAAGATGAGCCATCGGAGTACCACCATTCAAGGTGAAATCACACAAAAAGTGAAACCATGATTGCATGAGGGATAAAAGATTAGCAATAAAATAAATACCAATGTCAGTGGTGTGATAAAACATCAGAATCAGGACAACTGAAAATACTTGACGCATAAGAGGATACATGTCGGAGGAGACAGATAAAGGAAGGTTAAAAAAATAAGATTTTTGAGGGAAACTTTATATCAAAATGGTTTGAGATAAACACTACAGTTCTGTTGCTTCAGAATAACCTGGGGGCATTTAGCTTTCTACTCCTGTGCTCACATATGTCTAAAGTTAAGAAAGAGTTCTAAGAATAAACTGATATCCTGGGTAAACACTTACTCCCTTACTCTTAATGTTTCCATGCAGAGAAACTTTTGTTAGACTAACACTCTCGGCCTTTCACCTCTCTCTTAAGTGGAAATGCTTAAGGTTCAATTTAACAAGAAGTGTTATAAGGTCTATTTACTTGCATCTAAGCCAAAGCTAGTTTTCATCAGTAATAAAATTGACCCAGCTGTTTGACCACTGCAACTAATTCTCAATTTGTTTCTAAATCAGGTAGGAAAGAAAAGGTATTCTTTTTTTACTTCTTAAAAGTTTAACAGCTAAGACATTATATGGGGGAGAGGTGTGTGTGTATAATACCTTACAAGCCTTTACACTGTACATATGACCATTTATGTATGTATAAGACCTCTTTATTGACATTTACGTTAGAAAGGAGTTGTTTTGTTATACTTAATTTTGATTTCACTACTTGATTCATGGGTAATATTGTAACAAACATAGAATGATCAGTGAGGAGTAGAACGGCAAAGAGAAGAAAAAAATTCATCTGGAGGAATTCTTGGGTGACTAGGCAGGTAGCTATACCAGACTAATTATGCCCCGGGATAGCTGTAGAAAGAAAAATGGTGAGGTTGAAGCATTTATTAAAAATAAAAATAAATGTGAAGTGGGAATACTAAAGTTTCAGAAGAGAATAATCTGATCACATCCTATAATTCCATTAAAATTATACCAATTACAACAAATAATTCTGTGATGCTAATGAATCATTTTAATTTATTCTTCAATGCCAAAGAAATTGACATCACGCTAGAAAGCTTCCTACTTGGGCATGTACATGACAAATTATCTAGCTGTCTATTAAGAAAGAAAGTATAAAGAGAGATGATTGAATAAGAAGAAGAAATAGGCCACAGTCAACCTAGAGGTTCACTTTTGACACAAATGAAAATGAAATCTCCTTTACTGTAATGTAATACTTGTAATGATGGCCTAATTTGAATAGCATTTTGAAATATAACAACTTGCTTATTATCGCTACAATTAACTAATATGTCCCAAGCACAATGCTAATAAGTACAAGGCATCTCATTTTGACCTCCCCAAAACCCTCCAGAGCAGGCACCGTTATCCTCATGTTACAGATAAGGAAACAGCCTGAAAAGGTTATTTTCCCCATGTCACATGTGTACAAGTGGAAAAGCTGGGACTCGAATGCAGGTCTCAGACCTGAAGTCTATGCTCTTCCCACTCTGCCACATTTAATGCATTACACGTTTCTAAAATAAATGTCTCCGTCTTCCTCTATACTGTTTCCTTTTCTGACTTTCTTATTTCTGCACTCATTCACCCAGGTCCTTTGGATCAGCCTTTGATGTTCCCCCTCAACTCCTGCATTCCATCAGTTCCCAAGGTCACTCCTATCCTTTCCTCCTTAGTCCCACCTAGGCGAGGTTCCCATCACTTCGTTCCTGCAATAGTGGCATAATTCCCTACAAATTCATCCTGCGTGAACAACCATGTTAACTTGCCTATATATATGTGTGTGTGTATATATATATATATACACACACACATATATATAATTTGCCATTTTATATGTTCCACATAATCCTTTTCATTTGCTAACAACTTTCAACAGCTCTATTTTTTCCCTGTAAGATAGGAGTAGGCAAAGTTTTTTCTGGAAAGGACCAGATAGAAACTATTTTAGGCTGTGTGGGGCTCCACGGTCTCTCCATCAATATGGTGCAAAAGTCGCCGTAGATAATATGTAAATGTGAGCCACAGACTCACATGAGGGAATGCGTCATATTCCAATAAAACTTTACTTAAAGAAAACAGAGGGCAGGCTGGATTTGGCCCACAGACCGTAGTTTATCAACGTCTGGTATAGGATAAAATAAAACTAAGAACTTCTACTTGTTCTTCAACACTCTTTATAAATGAATAAATAAAATACAAATATTATTAATGAAACATTTAGTTCAGCAAGTCAGGTAACTCATTGCCCCTACTCCCTAGCTTTTCTTTCAGGGTCAAGTTTCAAGAAAGAATTGTGTACGCAAAGCATGCATCTTCTCTCTACCCAAATCCCCACTCCTCCACGCCACATTCTGCAATCTTGCTTCCTTCGCTGCCAATCGTGTTGGAGACACTGAGAGTTTCATAGTGAGGCAGATCTGGGTTCTTATACCAGCTTATTTGCTATCTGACCTTGGGTAATATATTTAACATCTCTGCTTCTAGGTCTTTTCATCTGTAAAATGAGTATAGTAATATTATTGCTATTGTGAAGATTAAACAGTTACATAAACTGTAAAATAACATAGCTACAAATATATTGCGAGTGATAATAAATACTAGCTCACCCTCTTCTCTCTTCTTCCTAAATCCACCAATCAATAAATCTAACTGATAGCCTATGGGCTTTTTCAGACTTGATTTATCTGATTCAAGAATTCTGACCACTCTTTCTTTGGACTCTTTCCTTCCTCCTCTTAGACAGCAAAACTGAACTCCTTTCCCTTCTATAACTCTGACTACTCCTTCTCAGTCCTTTTGACCAGCTCTCTTTTCTGCTCGCCCCTATATATCCTTCTGCCCAAAGCAGGCTTTCTCTTGATTTTCTCAGGTCCGGCTTCTTGTTACCACATAGACATCAGCCATCATCTCCCAGAGATCACCTAATCCAAGTGATCCCTAAGTTACTCTCTCTCATATCAACCTGTTTCAACCCTCTGCATAATCAGTAACTGATATTTTCTTCTGGTTCTTATGTGCTTCTTTGTTTATTATCTCCCTCCACCAGGACACAAACTTCAAGCATCCATTCACCACTATTTCTCCAGCACTTGGAACAGTACCTGGCACACAGCAGGTAAATGCTCAATAAGCATTTATATAATTAAATTGTATCGGCATCTTGATAGCCCCTTGGCTTCTTCCCTTAGCCCACATCTTCTCTTATTATACAAGATGTCCCTGAGCAAAATTATCTACTCCCAGAACGTTGTCAACAAAAACTATTCTAAGTGTGAGCTGCCAGTCTTTGCCCCCTCCAAAAGCCTAACTTCTTTCCTGCCTCCCTTCTTTTCTCCCTAGACTTTAACTGGTGACATAGTTATTTTTCTAAGGCTTAAATCTGAACTCCTAACATCTTAGATTAAACCCCTTCAGTGGTTCCTCACTGCTCATAGAACAGAGTTTAGACTCCTTAGTTTATCTGACAAGTTCTGTCCCTTGTCTAACTTTCCAGTGTTATTTCTTACCACATCTTCAGATAAAAATAATAACAGTTTGATAAACTTTCATTGAGTTCCTATGGTGAACACAAAGACAGGAAAGACAGAGACGCTCCCTTCCCACAGAAGGAGGCTTTGTAGAAAAAAATATCTAAAGGCCCATAAACCAAAGGAGAAGAGAACTGCTCTTTATTGGGAGCCAATTTGTTTCTAGAACTGATCCCAGTACTCTATATTTTTTCATTCAATCTTTATTGCAATGAGATTGTTATTATTATGTTTTTTATCTGATGGAGAAGCTGATATGTAAGCTCCTTAAAGACAAGGATTTTTTATCTGTTTTATTCACTCACTCCCATTTGCCCATCACCTTAAACTGTAGTGGGCACATGGGAGATCCTTCATAAATATTTTTGAATACATGGAGAATTATTTAGAGAAGCTAATTGCTTTGTAGCATTACAAGGTTAACAAACAACATGCTGGGATATCAGTCAGGTCTAACTCCCAATACTTTACTTTTTCATAATCATACACCATGAGCATTGGGACTGTGTACATTTTTTCATCATCTTTTTTTCAGTGTATGCACAGAGCTTGGCACAGAGTAGGTAACCAGGAATATTCTCGAATAAATAATTTCACAAGATTCCTTTCTACATAAAACAGATATCAAAAATATATTTTAGGACATGGTCTTTTAAAATTATTAAATCACGTAAATGGAGTTGATAGAAAATAAATGGATACAATTCATATTTATTTACTTCACGTAAAACTGATATTTTAGATATTCATATTTCAAACTAATATATTTGCTATCAGACATCACTGCCTAAGATGGTATTCTGAAATAGGCATGACCCATGTGTCTACTACACAAAATTTATCCACTGGGTTATATGCATTTACTACTCAGTCAGTTATTGATCGAATGAGTCTGACACCTTTTTGGAGAGAAGCCCAATATTTTTTTCTTTTTCTGAAGGGTTCAACTTCCTAGGTTATTCAACTCAAATATTAGTGCAACTCAAAACCTCTGTTGCCATCTTCTTTACTTATATCAACTGCTTTAATATATAAAACAGTTCACTTTGTTTGACTTTTCTGACAAAATTTATGGAGAAAAATATTTTTCAAAGCCATAATATGACTTCTAACATTAAGGAAAATGATAGCTTTTAAGCAAACCTTAAACAACAGTTTTATACACACACACATGATTTTTTTCATAAGAAGCACTATCCGTGTAAGAACTGAGTTGTTACGTATGTGTTTCTTCTGAATAATTGTTACATATGTGTTTCTTCTGAAACATATGTGTTTCTTCTCATACACTGCTTTCCACTTCCTAATCTGAAAGCCATTTCATTTTTACCCTCCCTCTAACCTGTAGTAAGTAACCCATAGCATCCAAACTGTCTTGGGTTGATGATGCCACCTGGTGGCAGAAAACAGTCTGAACCAATTATGTTCCCCCAGGGTTTCTTCTCCCTTCTCAAAGAAATTCTGCACAATCTAGTGTCACTTTTCTTCCTTTCTACATCTGAATTAATGGCACCGTAAATAATTTCTCCTTGTACTCATACGTCCTGTTAAGCCCTCTTCCTCTCAACAGCCTTCATTTCCTCTAGGTGTACACCTGTTTTCTTCTTCCTTCTCTTGCAATTGTGAATTTAAATAAAAACCTTCTTTCTGGTGTACGACTGATTAGTATAGCAAGAGTGCTACCCATATAAATGCATCCAAGGAGATGGAAAAAAAATTTAAACTGTGTCTTTGAATTCATTTTGATAAGGAGCAGCAAAAATAAGTCTCCCTCTCCACCTTCCTTGTTTCTAGAAAAGCAATTCCCTCCCTTAGAGATAATAACAGTTAGTAATACTCCACAGACATAACCATAGCAATATTTTCTTCAACAAAAGTCATAGCTTATAAGTCAGACCTTTCTGCGCCTTGTTTCATTTCCACAATAACATATTTTAGTGATGTTTTCATTTAAGTACACAAAGAGCTGCTTTATCCTTTTTAAGGGCTGCATAGTATTTCACTGTACAGTTGTGCCTTGTTTATGTAACAAATTCTCCACTGAAGGATTTTCAGGGTTTCTTTTGCTACTATAACAAAATGACGCATTGTGCTACTGCTAGGGTAGTTGTACGTTGAACACCTAGAAAGAGTCACTGAGTCTTAAGGGTAAGGGCGGAAAATAGTAACATGTTGAGATGAAATAAAAATAAAACACTAGTACCCTAAGTTTTGTGACAATATCCAAACACAACTTTCAGACTCTGTAAAACCCCTATCCTAATTTTTATCTACACCCTTATCCTAATTGAACGCACTTTTTCCCAAGCATGGAAAACACGGCTTCTTTTCCAAACTTATGCCCTTATACAAGGTTTTAGAGTTCCAAACTTACAAATTTGAGGACAGAATGTGTTTCTAAGAATGGTATTTCCTGCAGAAGACATTATTTCAACTAGTTATTAAACATAAATACACAATTTGAAAAGTGCACTGCCTTGAATTAATATGATTTGATTCCTTCTCAAGAGAAATAGCTGTTAGAACAGCTAATTGTCATATATAATGACTGTAATAAACTGATGTGATGATTTATATGTTCCATTACCGTCACTGTCTAATTGATTTAAGAGAAATTCAATAGAGATTATGTCATATGTTTATATATTCAAACATGCCCATTTATACACATAATCTATAATTTTGAAATATTGATAATTCAATATTGATAATTTGAACATTGATGGTAACATGGATTTAATGTGTGCTATGTCTTCAGCATTGTGCTAAATGTCTTATGTGTATTCACTCATCTAATCCTCATAAAGATAGAATCTATTATTATCTATTGTTATTTAAACAGATGAGACTCAGAGAAATAAAAAGTTTTCAGAATGTTAAGCTGCAGTAAATGGTAAAGCAAGAAAGTGAATTTGGGTTGTTAATTCTTATTCACATATTATTAAGTCCTTATGTTTATTAACTAAACCCATATGTTAATTGATTAACTCTTAACGTTATTTATGCATATGCTCATGACTAGGAAAATGGAAGCAACTAAATGTGGCAGAAGAGAATGAGGAAGATAAAAATTGGATTGAAAGTAGAAAAAATGAAAGAAGTAGTGGAAGTGATGAGAGCAGTGGCATAATAAGTAAAGGTGTTTCTGGATTTAGTTATATAATATTTTCAAAAGCTCTTTTTGATCATGGTTTCCCTAACGATTAGTCAAATGTGGGATATCTAGACAGTTGGTTTTGAATTGTCCTTCCCTTAAGTCTCTAAGCTCAAGTCTTTTAGATTTCAGGGGGATCACTTAGAAAAGTGACTAATTCAGGGCTCTGAGAGGAGAGCAAACTTCTTACCAGGGCTGAGAAAATCCTTTTGTGATTTGCTGTCACAAAGGTAGAAATTTAGATAGGTAGGTAAATTCAACAAATATTCCTTCATGTTGCAAGTCTCATCATCAGTGGAATAAAAAGAATGAAAAACTAACTGGAATTTAGATATTTCCAGTGTAAGTAATTTTGAAATATGGCATTTAAAATTACCCCTTGCATTCAAAACACAAAGCCCCTCACAATCCTTATGAACAGACCAAACAATTTTGTGACTCTAATTATTTCACTGAATATATTCAACAAATACTTGTGGGGTTCCTACTGACTTATCTGCTCATCAAGTGCCAAGCACAGCAGTAAAGAAAACAGACACCAATTTCTGCCCTCATGGAGCTTACATTCTTGTGCGGGTGAAAAGATAGTGCACGAAATACATACGGAATATAAATAGTCTGTTAAATAATGAAAAGGACAGAGGAAAAAAATAGACCAGGAAAGATAAATAGGGAGTTAGGGGTACAGTTTTAAATAAAATAGTCATGAAAAGCTTTTCTGAGAAGTTGATATTTGAAGAAAGACCAGAAAGAGGTGATGGAATGAGTCATGTGGCTATTTTGTAGAAAAGCATTTCAGGAACAGCAAGTGCACAGGCACTAAAGCAGGAGAAGGTCTGACATTTTCAAGGAAACATGAGGGGGCCAGGGTGGCTGGAATGAGGGAGGGGACAGAGAAGCCTGGGGGATAAGGTCAGAGAGGACATGGGGAGTCCAAGCTTCAAAAGCTTTTAGGTCATTTTAAGGTCTTTAGATTAACCACTGAGGAAGAAACAGAAAGCCACTGGAGAGGTTAAATGAAGAAAATATCCAAGCAGAAAATCAATGGTTCCAAGGGTTTCTGCTGCATTATTCTGAGAACAGAATGAAGTCAAACAGCTTCAAAAGGAGACTAAACGTCCCTCACCAAAGCCAGCAATGGAATGGGCATCCATAGCGTGGATTCCGAAGCATGTCATGGTTTGTACTGTGTATATCGTTAAGCTAGAAACCGTGTTTCCCAAAGCCCCTCTCTGTATGTGAGACCTGGAAGGCAGAAGTGGAGCAGTCCAGCAGTCATTACTCTGTGAGGGTCGGCATCGTCAGATGCCATGATAGACAGGTGCAGAGATACCAGGCAGGTTTCAGCCTGTCCTAACTCTCCTCCACTCCCCATCTAGCATCTTCTTGGTCGCTGATCCTGTTATCCAGCAGTGGTCAGGGCCACCACCGAGCGCTTCACTGTGAAGCCACAGAGGTGGTAACTTACCAGAGGTAAGAAGTGCCTACAAACTCCCTCCCCAGCTTGCCCCTGGCAGTCCAACGTGGTAACTGGAAGTACATGTTTTCTCAGACTGATTGTTTCTCTGATGATCCAACTATCCTTTCTGACCTTCACTTCCACAGTTCCTTCTACAATTGTGGACGGCCTAATTTTTACGATAAATTCTTTATCCCATAACAGTCATTAGTGACTCTGCTCCCTTGCCTGGACTTGCCCCAATCCGGTCCATCTACAGAAAACTGTCCATTTGTTCGACATCTCATTAATTTAGCTAATATCAGCAAGTTTGGGAAAATCTGTAAAGTAAACTTAAGTACTTTGCAGGACATGTTTGGCTCAGGCCAACAATGTTTTGAGATGTTTTCAGAAAGGCTTTTCTGCAGCAGACGGAATGCGGTTTTATAGCCTGATCCAAGGTTTAAGAATAACATCTAATCCCAAATTCTGCTTCCGAATGCTGTCAGTTTGGAAAATGAAAGCAGATGTTGACAGAGATGTATTTGCCAATGTGATGCCTCAGCAAACACTCTGAAGGGAAGACAATGTGAGACTAGATTGGATAAATATCCTCTTTTAAATTTATTTTACAAACCCTCTTAGCTGTATCCCCTAAAGGTGACATCTCTAAGATGATGAATACAAAAGGGTGTTGTCATTAAAACTCAGCGAAGTTTTTATACTTTAATACCACAGCTCCGAACATCAGATACCCACATTAACGAGAATCCTTCTGCATGTTTCAGTTTGCAGTGTAAACGAATGTCTGATGTATTCATCAGTGAATCCAGACTTCAGAGTTTCTCCTTTCTAAACGTATTGAGTGCATTCAAGTTGCAGCTCAAAGAGCTAATAACTGGTAAGTCTGAGTAAACGATGTGTAGGTACACTTTGAAAAAAAAATACAAGCTGTGAGGAATTCCCTTGATTTTTTTTTTCAAGCAAAATTCCCATTTAATCTGAATTTACATTGTTTCTACAATCCAGTGTTTGGATTTTGAGAAATGCAGAATGTCTGTATAAGAATGGAAGTCTTCAACAAATTAAAGATTAAAAAAAAAAGACATGTTACTTGATACTATTGATCCAAAGCCAACAATGATTTACTGAGTTAATATATGTCACAGATTCTCTATTACGCTGTTTTCTTAATCCTCCTAATCATCCTGTGGTCTAGCTTTACAGAATATGGACGTTCCGAGAGTAAGTAATTTGCACATATTCTTAGCGCCAGTGAGTGGCAGAACTACTACGTGGGCCCTGGCATATTGACTACAAATTAGCGTTCCTTTCTTCAATCTCTGTAATGTTAGGTGTGGAAATAACACTACTGACCCCAATATTTATTTATTTCTCACTTAACCCTTACCAGAGATGTGTTAATTCTCCTCTCATCAATTATATAGACACTGACTGGAGCAGTAAAGAATTGACTTCTAGTTGAGTGGTTTTGTGCTAAATTGTATTTAAGTTTCCTTTCTAATTCCATTAAGGAGTGGAAAGAACTTAAGCCAGAGGACTCCACATCCACCCCTTGGAAACTTGGCAACACTGGGCAAACGACTCTCTGAGCTTCTCTGTCCTCATCCACAAAAACAGCAGCCAGATCACCTTACCCCCAAGACTGCAGTGAGGATCGAACGCAGTCAGACAGTCAATAAGCATTAGTTCACTTCCTTTCCTAAAGATTTCAGAAAGTAGTACTAGTTGGGATACATTATTGTTTTGGAAATTTTCCACAAATACTTAAAGGAAAAAAAAAATCTTTGATAAAGTTGCTCCATGTAACCCACAGTAATATTTCAGAAGTTTTTCATTTAGAATAAAGTCTGGACCAGTGGGGTATAACGCTTTTTAACTTGTGGTTAATCTCCACAGTGTTAACCAGCTCTCAAGGGGAGGAATGGGGCAGGGAGAAAGCTGGTGAGTTTGTTTAAAAGAGAGTCATTGTCTCCTACATCTCTTCCAACTGGTGCTCACGATTTGTCAGTAAGAGTTGACATGGGCCCAATAAGGACAGCCCTGCTATGCAAAGAGTCTGTACTATTTCCTGATTTTTTAAATGAGCCTCAAATATTGTCATTTATACATATATTTCACTTTTGAAAGAAAATATTAGCTTGTCATGAAACAGCATAAACCAAGAAAGTCAGTCTTTTTAACAGCCATGAATCACATTTAGCTGGAGATAAATATACCAGTTGGCAATGTCCCTTCTTAAGATTAATGGTCTTAAATGTAATACTTTAATAAAACCCTTTCTCTTCTATTAACTTCTTATTCTATCTTTATTGCTCTTGCTTAATATAGTTATTTTTAGTATATCACCACGACTTAGTAATTTATATCAAAAGTTTTTCAACATTTCACTGACTTATTGACTTATGATCATAATATGCTTTAGTTAGATATCCTGACATTCTTCTTTGGAGTTTTTTGCAGTCACTTAAATTTAATTTGCTTTAAAAGGAAACCATCAACAAAACAAAAAGGCTATGGAATGGGAGAAAATGTTTGAGAACGATGTAACTGACAAGGAGTTAATTTCCAAAATGTACAAACAGCTCTTACAACTCAATATCAAAAAAACAAACAACTCAATCAAAAAATGGGCAGAAGACCTAAATAGACATTTCTCCAAAGAAGACATACAGATGGCCAACAGGCACATGGGAAGATGCACAACATCACTAACTATTAGAGAAACACAAATCAAAACCACAATGAGGTATCACCTCACACCAGTCAGAATGGCTATCATCAAAAGTCTACAAATAATAAATGCTGGAGAGGGTGCAGAGAAAAGGGAACCCTCCTACACTGTTGGTGGGAACGTAAATTGGTGAAACCACTATGGAAAACAGTATGAAGGTTCCTTAAAAAACTAAAAACAGAGCTACCATACGATCCAGAAATCCCATTCCAGGATTTATCCAGAAAAGGGCATATAACTGGAAAAGATGAAAACTCTAATTCAAAAAGATACATGTACCCCCGTGTTCACTGCAGCACTATTTACAATAGCCAGGACATGGAAACAACTCGAGTGCCCATCAACAGATGATTGGTTTAAAAAGATGTGGTATAGATACAATGGAATATTACTCAGCCATAAAAAAATAGTGAAATATTGCCATTTGCAGCAACATGGATGGACCTAGAGAATACCATACTGAGTGAAGTGAGTCAGACAAAGACAAATATTATACAATATCATTTATATATGGAATGTAAAAAACAGTACAAATGAATCTATATACAAAATAGAAACAGACTCACAGACATAGAAAATGAACTTATGGTTACCAAAGAGGAAAGGGAAGAGGGGAGCAATAAATTAGGAGTATAGGAGTCACAGGTACAAACTACATAAAAGAGATAAGCAACAAGGATTTGCTGTATAGCACAGGGAATAATATTCAATATCTTGTAATAACCTATAATGGAAAATAATCTGAAAAAAACATATATATAACTGAATCACTTTGCTGTACACCTGAAACTAACACAATATTGTAAATCAACTAACTACACTTCAACTAAAAAAAGTAAAACCGATCTAACTTGCTTTAGACATTCAAGCGAGTGGGGTAAAAAGGAAACCTTTTCTGCATTTTGGATTTTCATTTCTTCTGATTTTTATTACTACTCTCTACTGAGGGTGTATGGGGAGTTTTCTGTTTTTGTTTTGGTTTTGTGGGAGTTGGGGAGTAGGTAGGACTTCTGTTTTCATTGTTGCTTTTGCTTGTTCATTGTTTGGGTTGTTCCGGTATTTTGGGACAACTTTTTCAGGAAAGAATCTGAAACCCGTGCTGCTTAGAACCCCCTGAGAGTGGGCACTGAATTGTGACTGCACCACACTTATTGGGCTATTAATTTTCCAATTATTTAATGAACTTCCATTTTTAATGGTTCTGAAAACCTCTATTGAGACAAGTAATATGAGCCAACACTCACAGAGTATATTATTTGCCAGGCACTGTGTTTTGACCTTGACACATATCAACTCTTCCTTACTATACGACGCCAGCAGGTAGGTACTATTACCCCATTCTATACACAAGGAAATAGGCACAGAGCTAAGTAACCTGCCCAGGGGCACATGAGGAAGAAGCCACAGAGTCAGGATTTGAACCCTAGGAGTGTGGCTTCAGAGCTCTCATGCGTCTATTAAAAACAAAACAAGTTCAAAAACCTCCATGGTTTTATAGATTATTTGAATAAATAAATATTATATGACGTCTTTGAAAATACGTTCAAAAATTTAAGTATATTTAAAATAAAGTATTTTTGAACAATGTTTTCATTTTAAGCAAACATTCTGAATATAAGCTACTGTCCAACATAAGTGCACTTGAATTTACCAAGCATGAACTGTAACTTTGAGTATTATCTAGATGTTCAACTTTTTAAGCTGAATTATTAAAACAAAATTTACTTGCTTCTCATCTCAGAATTTTGCAGGCATACTTTTGGAAATTTAAAAATTTTCAGTTTTCATATCGGATGGAAATTCTATGGTAAAATAAAGAAGTAAAGATAGATGGATGGATAGCTAGCTAGCTAGCTAGTAGAAAGAAGGAAAGGAAGAAAGAGAGAGAGAAAGGAAGGAAAGAAGGAAGAATTTGACCACCTATGCACCAGCGACTAACTCAGATGAATCATGTACCTGGTGTCTGTGCATGTAAAATCATTCCCTGTTCTTGTCCATAAAGAACAGGTACACTGCAGATAGTATCACATTTCCCCTCCTCAAACACACCTCCACTCAGTGCCGGGCTGGAAAAAGATCTGAGAGACACTGGAGAAAAGATTAGAGCTGTGGTTCTATACACTCACTGTGGTACTCATATCTTAACTGCCAGAATAATCTCCACAAGTATTTAACAACCACCGTCCTGTTATGTTTACTGTCTTTTTCTCTCATACATATGTTCTTTAGTACACATGTACTCTTAAGCCTACTTCTATTGCCCATATGGGAAAACAGAGTCTCAGAGAGATTTCACTGGAGTGAACTGCCCAAAGTCACCCTACTAATTAGGCTTAGCAAACCAATTTTTATTGTACCATTTATATGTTCCTATTATTAATACATAATAATGCCTTCCAAAAAGGAAGCCTAACTTCAAACTATAATATGGTTTAGGTCCTAGAAGAATTTGACATTGAAAAAATGACCTTATTAATATGTATGAAACACATTAATTTTATTTCTTGATATCCTGCAGTTCTAATAGTTTTAAAAGTTCTGATTCATGACCTTGAGTAAAAAACATATCAGAGTTAGTGAAATTACACTGTTTTTTTTTTCTTTTTAAGCTATTCATCACACTCAACTATTTTGCCCCGTTAGTTAAGAACGTGCTTTAGTTTGTTTTGGTTTTTTTACCTTTAGTTTTTGGTTTTTTTTTAAAACGCACACCGTGAGAGCTGTGAGTTTCGGGGGGTTTTTTTGTTTGTTTTGTTCTTTTAATTTACTCGTTTATTTATTTTTGGCTGTGTTGGGTCTTCGTTTCTGTGCGAGGGCTTTCTCCAGTTGCAGCGAGCGGGGCCCACTCTTCATCGCGGTGCGCGGGCCTCTCACTGTCGCGGCCTCTCTTGTTGCGGAGCACAGGCTCCAGACGTGCAGGCTCAGTAATTGCGGCTCACAGGCCCAGTTGCTCCGCGGCATGTGGGATCCTCCCAGACCAGGGCTCGAACCCATGTCCCCTGCATTGGCAGGCAGATTCTCAACCACTGCGCCACCAGGGAAGCCCTAGTTTTTGTTTTTAATTATTTATTTATTTATTTTTGGCTGCCTTGCCTCTTCATTGATGCGTGCGGGCTTTCTCTAGTTGCAGTGAGCGGCGGCTACTCTTAGTTGTGGTGCATGGGCTTCTCATTGCAGTGGCTTCTCTTGTTGCAGAGCAGAGGGCTCTAGGCGGGCGGGCTTCAGTAGTTGTGGCACGTGGGCTCAGTAGTTGTGGCACGTGGGCTCAGTAGTTGTGGTACACGGGCTTAGTTGCTCCACAGCATGTGGGATCTTCCCGGACCAGGGCTTGAACCCATGTCCCCTGCATTGGCAGGTGGATTCCTAACCACTGAGCCACCAGGGAAGCCCCGTGCTTTAGTTTTTAATATCATTAAAGTGAATAAGTAACCACAAAATCTATATTCTCAGTTAACTCATTTCATAGATATAAAGGGACTCATTAATTAGTTGTAGATTAAGGTTTGCCTTGCATATTGTCAATGATTTAATGTTATATGATTCAGTAATTCAATAACATAATCACATTCTATTAAAATCTTTTTCATCATTACAGAATTTAGTGGGTAAATTGGAAGGAAAGTGGTTAAAACTTTATACTTGTGGGAGAGTCTGGTGGTGAAGGGGGAGAGAGAAGATAGAGAAAGAGGAGGCAGCAACAATTATGAGGAATCTAGACTACACCAGTGCGGTTCAGATTTCTTTTTTTTGTTCCAGGGACACTCTTGTTTTCAAAGGACATCGCCCTCAGATGGAGCTCCTCTGGTTAAAGCAGGGTGAAGTCTGTCCTGAGGACAAGCCCTCACTACTGGCTCCTTACAGCCCTTGAGTTCTGTCTTCAGGACCCACACTTTGATATCCACTGACTATTAGCTCTGAAAATTTACGAGTGCAAATCTAGTACATGAGAAGAACAGCAAGGAAGCAGTGAAGGAGGTCCTTGTCTCCATTAAGATTCTGACACTGAGGGCTCTTCTAGTCATACTGAGAAACATCACGAAACCTCCTCTGTAGAACAGGGACCATTTCTCTTTATCTTATCTTGAGACATGCCCAGAATAGGAGTGTACGTCTGTGGGATTCATAAACAATTTATGACAATAATTGTGGGCACCTTGCTCTGACCGCTTCCATTTTTACAGTGAGAGAGGAAAGCATCCTGGGTCCCTCCTATGAGCAAGTCTAAGAGCACAGGGTCATGCACGTGCTGTGTGCACAGAATCACAGGCAGATATTGGCTGTTTTCCTTCTGTGAAGTGAAAGGACGACTGAGTAAAAAGAAGAAACAACGAAGAGCACAGAGTAAGAATGCTGCCTCAGAAAATAAATCTGAAGACAAGCAGTCAGGCCCGAGGAACAAACAAACAGGAAATTTGAAATTCTACAATAAGTTTGTTCATACCAATAGCATCTATGTGTTGCTTAAATGAAAAGTTGTTTATGTACACCACGAATGACAACAAAGAGCGAGCATGGGCACTGGAATCAGAGAAGCCTGAGTCTGAATCTCATAACTCCACTGATCAGCTTCATGACACTGGGAAAATTAATCTTTCGAAACCTTAGTTTTCTCATCTGTAATATGGGTATAACAATATGAATCTGAAAGCGTTCTTGAGAGGACTGAATGTGATAACGTACATAGGGTGCCAGGAAGGAGCGCAGCACATAATAGGCTGCAAGCCAACGCTGACAAGAATTGCCCACTGATACGGAGTGAACCAGAGCCCATTGGAATGCCAACAGTTTGTCCAATGAGATGCTCAAACATCTACCCCAGTGAGCTAAGTGAGCTCAAGACTTCCTAATGATAGCAAATTTAGAGGTATTCTCCTCATGTAATCCAGGTAATACAACTGATCTATGGTCATACACTACCCAGCTTGTCTTAGATAATGTAAAATACGTGATAGTATTTCACATCTCTTATTATCAGAAAAATGTTTCCGAGGACAGGTACTACTTGTGGTTCCTAGGCAGTGGCAGCTACACACACCATATTCTGTATTGTGCTTAGTATAATGCATATGTGAACATTGAACAAGCCATAGTTCCTATGCACTAGCAACTGCAGGGCATCTGAAAGAGAGCTGTAGCTTCAATAAAATAAGCTGTGTTCATGTTTGATAGTCAATACTCAGAATTTTTTTAAGAATGTTTTTTGCTTAATACTGTTTTATTTTTAAATTTGGAATCCCTTTGTAGGTAAAGTTGCAGCAGGAGATAGAGGGTCAAGAAACATCTCCTCCTCTGACCTAGCTTAATTTCATTCCAATTATATAGGTAGCTTTCCATGCGTAAAGCTCTAAGATGGGTGCCACAAGGATACTTAGATAATCTGGTTGCATACACACCTAGTGGGTTACAATCTCGTTGAAGAATGGTGGGGCAATATGGTAAGTACATAATTATAAAGCATAATAAGGTAAATTCTCATCTACTGGAACTATAAAAGTTGATAAACCCTAATCTCCAACAGTCTGTGGCCACCAATAACTATAGTCTCTCACTACACTTGGATTTGGTCTCAGAAATCTTGCCACCACGATGCTCTGTCGAGCCAACAACCTTGCTCAGGGTAAATAATCTATTTAGTATCCCTAGATTATGACATTGGTGATTCCTGCTGGAAACACACAAACTACCTAAGAGAACTGATCCATTCATTAGTAGTTACTGGAATATTTACATTTCTTATTTGGACAGAGAAGTCTAACTTTACTCAGGAGAAAACAAGAGCTTTCATAGGGATGAAGAGCTAACATATCTTCAGGGTCCAAGTGATTATTATCAATGTGTGTAATGGGTTGGAACTGAAAACAGAAACTGGTTGGACTGAGGTTATAGCAAAATAGACACAAAGGCATTCAAACGAAACAGCATCAAGAACAGAAGGAAAGCAAACTGAGGGATTCTTACACATGGGCCGTTGTTTGCAAACCTCTGATCTGTGACCTAAATGTTAAAGGTATAGGAACGAAATTGTCAATGCAGATCTTTAAATGTGATAGCACAGTTGGCAGCTCTGACCCACAGGAAGTCCTTAGCAGAGTCCTGAGCACAAGGAGTAAGTTCGCCATTTTGCCTGAGGCAGGGCCTAACTACACTAAGGCTAGTAACTAGATGTACAGGCCAAGTTATAGCTCTGGAAATCCAGCAAAGGTTAGAGGGAGATAATATGAACATATGCAAATTAAT
Source organism: Tursiops truncatus (assembly GCF_011762595.2). Classification (NCBI taxonomy): domain Eukaryota; kingdom Metazoa; phylum Chordata; class Mammalia; order Artiodactyla; family Delphinidae; genus Tursiops; species Tursiops truncatus. Next base: position 68,768,107 of record NC_047040.1, on the reverse strand, counting down.
CAAGTGTATAACATTATGGAACTGGAAGTTTCAATTGTCTCAGTAGCTGTCTATAGCAAGCCATTTCTAAATTAAATGGGAGACTAATTTTGATCTTTTTTCCTACTTGATAGAATAAAGAATAGTGTGAATAGTGACAAGAATAATAATACTATTTATAATGTGCCTTCAAGCAAACTTTAAAAATATATAAATTCACCTTCCTTCAGTAAATGAAAAAGGTAAAAAGCTTTGTTCCCTTGTGCCCCTACATACACTATATATAGATATAGGTATAGTTTATAGCACTTTTCCATTTTCCTTACTAGAAACTTCCTTGCTAGAAACAGTATTTTAACCAGAAAATGAAAGTGGTTGGCCCTATGGCTTTTTAAATTTTACTTTTTATTCCCCTGCAGATTTGCTATCCCAGAGAATTGCTGGAGTATTGTAGAGCTAACACCTTCGAAAAAAAATATTCGAACAAGCTAATTTTTGCCAAAGCTTTCATTTGCATTGTAATTGGTATTAGTATGGTAAGATTCTCAAAGAGACACATGAATTTTAGAAAATTATACATGGATATTTCCAAGGCTTCATTGCACATTCTACATGTTGTGTGATAAAATCTTGAATAAACTTCTAGGATTTATTTTCTAAGAATTTTTTGTTTCTCTGGTATAGGAATATAATGACAGATCTACTCCAAATGCATAATAGTTGAAATCTGGGCTCAAATCAAAATAATCAACAATATACATTGAACCCCTCATGTCCATATTTAATTCTGTCACGTCCTTAAAAAATAGGCAATATGAATAAATCCTTCTTTTTTTTAAATGTTGTCTTAATATAATTTTTAAGATTCAAAAGTAGAAAAATGTCCCATAGAATGTGCTGATGGAAGAGCTATAACAATCTTCGTATTCTTTTTTTTCTTATCAAGTGCTTAATATGTGCTAGGCACTGCACTGTGAATGAAAAGTGGTTCCCACCCATAAGGAGCTCGAGATTCAACAACGGAGACAGAAATGTAAACAGTAATTACAGAGCTGCTGTGGGAGAACAGACATCATGTTTCATCTAACAGGCCATGTGTCTTGGATCTGCTACTCAATGGTGCAACACTTGTAGACAAACTCTGAATGGTTATTTAGGATTAATACTGATACACTCTTTACTTTTTTAATTGTAGTAAAAACATTTAATATGAAATCTATCCTCAAAAATGTTAAGTGCAGTACAGCAGAAACTAACACAACACTGTAAAGTAACTATACTCCAATTTAAAAAAGAAGAAAAATCCGTGAGATAAAAAAAAAAGTTAAGTGCACAACACAGTACTGCTAGCTATAGGTGTGATGCTGTACAGTGGATCTCTAGAACTTATTCATCTTGCATAACTGAAACTTTACACCCCTCGAATAGCAACTCCCCATTTCCCTCTCCCTGCCCAGCCCTTGGTAACCACCATTCTACTCTCTGTTTCTATGAGTTTGACTATTTAAGACATCAAGGTGGAATCACACAGTATTTGTCTTTCTCTGACTGGCTTATTTCACTTAGCATTATTTCCTCAAGCTCAGTTCATGTTGTTACATAATGCAGGATTTCCTTCTTTTTAAAGGCTGAATAATAGCCCATTGTATGTATATACTACATTTTTCTTTATCCATTCGTCTGTTGATGGACATTTAGGGTTTTCCATATCTTGGCTATAGTGAATGATGCTGCAATGAACATGGGAATGTGAATGTCTTTTCGAGTTCTTGATTTCAATGATTTTAGATGAATACCTAGAAGTGGGATTACTGGATCACATGTAGTTATATTTTTAGTTTTTTGAGGAACCTCCATACTGTTTTCCATAGGGGCTGCAACATTTTATATTCCCACCAACAGTGCACAAGGGTTCCAATTTCTCCACGTCATTGAAAACACTTGTAATCTTTTAGTTTTTCAATAATAGTCGATATTCTTCATTTGCTTTTCTTATCTAAAAAAAAAATCTGATTCCTACACGACAGAGGATTCGGTATCTCAAATTACGGCAGATAAAAGAATTTTAGGGCTTCCCTGGTGGCACAGTGGTTGAGAGTCCGCCTGCCGATGCAGGGGACACGGGTTCGTGCCCCGGTCCGGGAGGATCCCACATGCCGCGGAGCGGCTGGGCCCGTGAGCCATGGCCGCTGAGCCTGCGTGTCCGGAGCCTGTGCTCCGCAACGGGAGAGGCCATAACAGTGAGAGGCCCGCATACCGCAAAAAAAAAAAAAAAAAAAAAAAAAGAATTTTAAATTGACTCTAATTCAGCAAAAATAAAACGGAAAGAAATGGGAATAACAGAAGATTCTGAAAGATATTCTTGCTAGAAATTCTCAGTTTTGTCCTTGAAATAAAACAAGTTGACTGTTAATGCACTGTTGATGATTTTCATCCATGGACCCTAAAAGAAATGATCTCTTTCACCAGGTTTGCTGTTGGGTGGTATCTGAGCAAAGTTAGTTATATATCCATTACCAAAGACCCTCTGGGTGAAAACCCACTGAGGAAATATCTTTTATTTTTTAAGTAATAGAGAGAGCTTTGCTTCCCTGAGAAACAGATGTTTTCTCCTTTTTAACTGGCCCTTTCTACATTTTCCTTAAGCCGTCAAGAAATTCAGTGCCAAAATCTGTGCTCAAATATAGCAGTTGAGGGGTCTGAATGGTCTATATATTATTTTTTTCTCCATAAATTTTCCATTTAAATTTTGGAAAAAAGTGAGTTCCTGTTTTCATTTTTGGAAAAAAATATTTTATTATTGAACTACATACATTTTTGCTAAAGTGGTTATATATTCCTTGTGGAATGACATGCAGCATGTCATAATCAATGAATTAGTATTTTTTTAAAGATTAGGTAAACACCAATATCATCAATCATTATGTACGCGGGCCTCTCACTGTTGTGGCCTCTCCCGTTGCGGAGCACAGGCTCCGGACGCGCAGGCTCAGCGGCCATGGCTCACGGGCCCAGCCACTCCGCGGCATGTAGGATCTTCCCGGACCGGGGCACGAGCCTGTGTCCCCTGCATCAGCAGGCGGACTCTCAACCACTGCGCCACCAGGGAAGCCCTAGAAGACTGTTTTGTGTGTCATTGTAAATAGTTTTAAGTAATCTTTCTTATTTTATCAAATAGTCCTATTCAAAAAAAATTATCTTATATTCATAAAATTAAAATTCACCTCAAATCAGATGTAAGAGTACATAAATGGGCAAGTCCCTTATTTTCCCTAGAATACTTATACATTTTGAGGCTAAAAGTATGCCAAGAGCCAAATTTCAACCAATTTGTGAATCACAGCAAAGCACAGATGCAGCTGGAACAAACTGCCGCCATACAAGAGGATATTTTCATTTTTGGTAAAACAATTTTGCATGTCTGGTTTTCATTTCAAAGCCTTAGAAAGTCTAGGGCATCATCAATTATACATTTGCCTTTTCTGTATTTCTGTACTACCAGTGTTTATCTACGTGTAAGAGAAGGGGCTTTGTATTATAAACATAAAATACTTTGTTTCACACGTGTGTATATACACACACACATATCTATATGCATGTGTACAAATACACTATAAATAACTACTCAGAATGGAGGGAACCAACTCAAAGCCTTCAAATGCAAGAAAATATAAATCTACATATTTTATCTTTTATGAGAGAAACAGATCTCTTACCCACCCATCACCATAACATACAATGGCAAGAGCCTGGGGCCATACACTGAACCCTCTGAATAGATGAAAGAAGGACTGTTGGTGGAAGAACTTAAACAAGTTTAGAAAAATGACCAGGTGCAGCACTGTAGAAAGTGAAAGTAAACAGCTTGCCTAGGGCTTTGCCAGATCATTTTACTGAAAGTCACGTATAGCATTAGTGTTTTTTAAATTTTTACTGGACATGCTATTATCACCCATGTTAATTTGTTTGTTTTTACCCATCATCTTCAAAACTCTGATTAAAACAGTTTGACACCAGGATACCTCAAGCCCTGATTCCAAACACTCCATTAAGTGCCCTTTGAAGCATTTAAGCCCACCTGCCATGGTAAAGAATAGTATTTCTCTTTTACCCACTCAAAATGGACTAGAGCATGGACTAGAGCACTGGACTTCTCAAAAATGGACTACATTTTTGAGAAGGCATTAGTCATGCACATGAACAAGAATAGCCCTTGTTAACACTAATGAAGACAAAAGCTCCAACGGCTTTTATTACTGCTATGCTTTAGATTATAAAATACAACAGTCAGCAATGTTAACATGGATGTTGCTTGCCAAAGTGCTAGGCCTTTGATACCTTCACGATGGTTAAAACTCTTTGAAGAATGCCTAGCTTTAGAGTGGTGAAAGTAATCCTGTGTCCTTGTATGCTTGTCCTGTTTATTTAAAAATTTTGTCTTATGTGTTTAGGGTAGTGTTTGGAAAAGGAGGCTTTAGGGTTGACAACAGTTAACAGAGCTTTCTTGCTGGATTTTCTCTTTGTAACAAAGGGAAAATGTACTCAAGTAGTACATGCATATATTGACTTTTTATTTTACATTAATGTAAAATTCATGTTTTATTTCTTTAAGTCCATATTTAGGTTTATGTGGGGATTGAGAAGAAGGTTGTCCATTTTTAAAAGAAGGAAAAATTCATTTTGATATATTTGGAACTAACTTGAAAGGGGTAGATATGTTTAGAAAACAGGTGCACAATATTCTACAGACTTGAATAAAACCATCCAAAAAAGTAAACGAACAATAAAGGAGAAAGTGCATTATTGGGAATTTAGAATACAAAATAGATAAGCTTCCCTTCTTAAGTATTTAAATGTAAAAATCGAAAGTGCTAAAATTAACAGCAGGGATGGCAAAAAAAGTAATTCTTTTTAATTTTAATTTACACAAGCAAAACTGGAATAAAAAATTAGTCAGATTCTGAAGTAATTTCTTGAAGCACCCTTTTTTCCTTACCAAGAATGTCACATCCAAAATAATTTAGCACCATAAAAGTTACATAATCATTCTGACATTTTCAAAAAGCAACACAATCGCTTTTCATCAAAATGGAAGCATACTGGAGTGCCTTAGTGCCTTCAAACTAGCCTATTATCCCATTCAGCAATTCTTCTGTGTACACTATAAAAGCAAAAGCATTGTGGTCGATTAGACTCACTTACATCACAATAAACCAGGAGTTGTTTGAGAAATGCTAAGCAGTAAAATCCATTAAGGCAACTGATAATTAAATAGTAAACCAGGAAAATCCCTATCCAGAGGTCTTCCTGAAGACTAATGATTTAATACAAGAAGCTGTTGGAAGAGGGAGACATGATTGTACTTTCATGAGTTCTTTACAGCCTCAGTGCTTAATTATGGCCTTTTAGTTAGTTATTCACTAAATACCTGTTGACTTACTGATATCTCAGCCTACTTTAGTGAATTTTATTCATCAGTTAGCAAGAATATTATATTCCAATACAAGAATATTATATTCCAGGGGTTCACAATCTTAGTGCACCAGAATCATCTGAGGGGCTTACTTCAGAGATTTCTGATCCCCATTCCCAGAGTTTCTGATTCAGTAGATCTGGAGTGGGCCTTGAGAATTTGTATTTGTAGTAAGATTGCCAGCTGATGCTGATGATGTTCATTCTAGCACTGTGAGAATTACTCTTCTGGTTTAATAAATTTCCAGTTTCTTTTCCAAAGAATGAGAGATACAGTATCGTCAAAAGTTTCCCAATACTCAAGTGAATTGGGAAAACCTAAGCTATTACAGGTTAGGTAAAGCTGTCAGTAGCACTCTAGCTAAAAGACAGTTTTATACACTAGCTGCTAAGACAACTCTACAGTGAAGTAGAATCTGTAAGAGCAGACAACTTTTGTTCCCTTCTGCCACAAGCTACCCTTGCTCTCCCAGGTCACATTCTAAGCTGATTTGACTTATCTGAGGCTTGCATTTACTTCTCAGTGTTGGATTTTTTATTCAGCCATCTCTCTATACCAGCATTGCCTAACAGAAATGGAATGAATGCCATAAGTTTCATTTTAAATTTTCTAGTGGCTACAGAAAACAAAGAAAGAAAAAAGGTGAAATAAATTTTAACAGTATATTTTACTTAACCCAATATATCAAAAATATTATCATTGCAAAATGTAATAATATATAAAAATTGTTAATGTGATATTTTACTGTTTGGCATTAAATCTTTGAAAATTTGGTATCCATTTTATACTTAGAGTACATTTCAATTCAGATGCTAAACTTTCAGTGGTTTAAATTAAAATGTAGTTTCACAAAGATAACAGTTTTGCTTAACAGAAAAGTATTTAACTTCAAGTTTACTTAAATCTAATTTAATAAAAAAACAGAAAATAAAAAAATCAGTTTCTCAGTCATACTAATCTGATATTCATTTCAAGTTCCTGCTCACTACATATGGCTAAGTGGCTACCATAAAGGACAACACAATTTTACATGTTTAACAACCACATACCCCATAAATTCTACTGAATGTAGCAGAGGAAGAACTGAGCAACTTGAAGAGAAGCAAATCTCTGTGATGTGATGTCACCAAGCCAGAAGAAGAAGGACTCTATCCTCATTGAAAATGCCTTTTGTTTAAATAATAAAGCACAGCTGAGAGTATAAAATTCAATGATCCCGTACAATTTACTACTCTATTGTATTTATTACTCTTAATTTCTCCCAAATTTTTATTTTGAAAACTAAATACTATTCTAACTTGAATATGAATAATTTTACAATTCAAACATTACTAGTGAGATAGCCAATTTATTTACAACGAAAATTCTAAACTTCTCTACAGACTTCTTCAGAAGGAATAGTTCAACAATTTAAAATATTTCAATTTTAGACCAATTTCCCTTAGAAATTTACTTCAATTAACATAATTTTAGAAGTAGACAAAAGGGAAGAGTAGGAATTTAAAAATACTTCTGAAATAGCTGCCATTGACAATATGTTTCTAATAAACATAAGGCGTTTTTATTGACATACTTTAATTATAACATTGGACTTAACTTTCCACTCATAGAGGGTTACCATCCCTGTTTTAAGTGATACTTAGAGTATGTGATTTTCAAAAGGACACACAGCTAGTAAATAAAACTTTTCTGCCTATGGAGAAGCTTAAATTCTTTCTACTGTAAGACTCTGGTACCACGAGATAATATACAATTTCACTTTGTGAAGACATTATTCACAGGCCAATAATCTGAGAACTAAAATTATTGACATATATTTCATTCTAATCAGAGAACTACCTCTGGAATCCTAGTGCCTGAAGAGAACAGTTTTTACTTTGGTATATAATTCACAGAGTAATATTTAGAGCAATAAAAGAACAAAAGAATTTATTGGAATGTGGACCTAAGCTGAAGCTGCACTTCAAATCACGGGTGTTATTTCCTTGTGTTCCCTTGTCTTCATTCCTTAGTTACAGGACCTGTGAGCAATGGCACATTTGGTAGACATATTAAGGTATCTCCAATTATCTCCGAAAAGACAAGGACTGTTCCTCCAAAAATATTTTAGAATCAAAGTAACTTCATTTCATTTTCATCTCCCTTGGCATCAATTATAGTATTTCTGGAAATACCTAAGTTCACAGATAAGAAATCTTCTAATATCACTGCCTAAAAAAATTATGCAAATTTATAAAACCACTCTAAACTAACTCTAAGCTTAGGTAACTCAATCCTAGGAATAACAGCTTGTTTCTCCATACTCCATCTTGAATAGAAAGGCTTTTGGATGAAGATAATAAAATGCTATTTATAACTCACAACTTATTGAGTTCTTACTATGTGCTCTGGTCTGTGATACCAGAAAATAGCAAAGTGCCTTTCAGTTGTAACTAACACAAATTGTTACTGTAGTTTACAGATTTCCTTATCTCAGTAATTCATGGGTAGACAGCAGGCAGTTACCAATAGCTGTCATTACTGTCAATAAAAAGTTCATTATTTGGCTTTCTAGTCCTCAAATGTAGCTCTTCAGTATTACAATTTACACTGTGCTTAGGGCATTCTCTTAAAGTTATCAATGGAAGAAATATTAGTAATCTGAGATAATATAAGTTGTCCTGATAAATACCTTGTATTCCATTAGGCATTCACACCACTGGCAATACTAGATGTTTGAATGGAATTTGTGGTTTCAGTAAAATTGAAGTTGTTTGTGGGAACAAGGAGTATTATTTTTTAATGAGGTCAAAACACGGAATGAATAAATAATTATTAGTAACAAGATTAACTCTTAAAACAAACTGGAAGTACTCCTTAAACTATTTGATATTGACCATAATATAGATCGCTATATCACCTATGTGTTTAAAGATATTATATAGAAAATCACTAAACTAAGAAACTATTATAGCATTAGAAACAGAAATTATAGCATAGAAATAGAGAGTATAATAATAGAATTAGAATTGTATAGAAATAGAACATAGGAAACTGTAGTAATATAAATGCAATAGGTGAATAATAAACGCTCTCATGGAAGAAAAGTAAAAACCAACAACAAAACAAAAAACCTGTAAAATATTCATCTCTAAGTGTTAATTTTAATAGTAAGTAGAGATTCGAAAAACAATCTTGGGGTTCATTTGCATGTGTAAAACCTAAAGTCTAACATCCCTCTGCATCCCTCTGCAAGTTGAAAATAAAGAGGACATGAAGTAGAAAAGTTATTTTCAATAGATTATATACTATAGACCTTGAAACCATTTATATTCTTTGCATTCATTCATTCTTTATCCTCATTTATTTATTTATTTAAGTAAACTTTATTTTTTAGAGCAACCTTAGGTTCACAGCAAAACTGAGGGGAAGATACAGAGATTTCTCATTATTTCCCCTGCTCCCACACATGCATCCCCTACCCCATCATCAATATCACCAACTGACAGACCTACACTGATACATCATTATCACTCAGAGTCCATAGTTTACTTTAAGGTTTGCTCTTGGTATTGCACATTCTATGGCTTTGGACAAATGTATGATACGTATCCACCATTACAGTATCATAAAGAGTATTTTCACTGTCCTAAAATTCCTCTATCCCCTGCCTATTTATCCTTCCTTCCCCCTTAACCTCTGGCAACCGCAAATCTTTTTACTGTCTCCATAATTTTGTCTTTTCCAGAATGTCATATAGTTAGAATCACAGAATATAGTAGCCTTCATAGATTGGAGTCTTTCACTTAGTAATAAGCAGTTATGGTCCTTCCATGTCTTTTCGTGGTTTGATAACTCATTTCTTTCTAACACTGAATAATATTCCATTGTATGGATGTACCACAGTATATTTATCATTCATCCAGTGAAAGACATCTTGATTGCTTCTAATTTTTGGTAACTATGAGTAAGCTGCTATAAACATCCATGTGCAGGTTTTTCTGTGGACATATGTTTTCAACTCCTTTGGGCAAATACCAAAGAGCATGATTTCTGGATTACGTATAAGAGTACATTTAGATTTGTAAGAAATTGCCAAACTGTCTTCCAAAGTGGCTGTACGATTTTGATTTCCCATCAGCAACAAATGAGAATTCTTGTTGCTCCACATCCTCACCAGCATTTAGTATTGTCTGTGTTCCAGATTTTGGCCATTCTAATAGGTGTGTAGTGGTATTTCAATGTTGTTTTAATTTGCATTTCCCTTATTTGCCATCTGTATATCTTCTTTGGTAAGGTGTTTTTTAAGGTCTTTGGCCATTTTTTTTTATATTGTTTTGTTCATGATCTTATTGTCGAGTTTTAAGAGTTCTTTACATATTTTGGAAAAGAGTCTCTTATCAGATGTGCTTTTTGAAAATGTTTTCTCCCAGTCTGTGGTTTGTTTTTTCATTCTCTTTACCGTGTCTTTCACAGAACAGAAATTTTTTATTTTAATGAAGTCCAGCTTATCAATTCTTTTTTTTCTTGGATCATATGTTTGGTGTTACATAAAAAGTCAATGCCTAATCTAAGGTCATCTAGCTTTTCTCTTATAGTATCTTCTAGAAGTTTTATAGTTTTTTGTTTTACATTTAGGTCTGTGATTCAATTTGCAATAGTTTTTGTGAGGGGTGTAAGGTCTGTGTCTAGATGCTTCTTTTTTTTTTTTTTCCCCACATGTGGATGTCCAGTTGTTTCAGCACCACTTGTTGAAAAGACTTTGTTCCATTGAATCATCTTTGCTCTTTTGTCAAAGATCCAATAACTATATTTATGTGAGTCTATTTCTGGGCTTTCTATTCTGTCCCATTTATCTATTTGTTTATTCTTTTGCCAATACCACATTGCCTTGATTATGGTAGCTTTATAATAAGTCATGAGGTCACATAGTGTCAATCCTCCAGCTTTGTTCTTCTCCTTCAAAATTGCATTAGCTATTCTGGGTCTTTTAACTCTCCATATAAACTTTAGAAAAGTTTTTTTGGTATCTACAGAATAACTTGCTGGAATTTTTATTGGGATTACATTAAATCTATAGATCAGGTATGAAAGAATTGACATCTTGACAATATTGAGTTTTCTTATCCATGAACATGAAATATCTCTCCATTTATTTTAGTTCTTCTTTGACATCCATTCTATTTTTTTTCAATAAATATTCAGTGAATGCCTAGTATTTGCCAGATGCTGTGTGAGGCTCTGGATCCATGGTGATAGTCATTTCAAAGGAAGATAAGTAAGACTCTCACTTTTTACTTTTTACTGTATAGTCAGCTTGAACTTCTTTTTTAACTAAATTTTTATTATTAAAAATATTTTTTTGTTTGTTTGTTTGCGGTACGCGGGCCTCTCACTGTTGTGGCCTCTCCCGTTGAGGAGCACAGGCTCCGGACGCGCAGGCTCAGCGGCCATGGCTCACGGGCCCAGCCGCTCTGCGGCATGTGGGATCTTCCCGGACCGGGGCACGAACCCGTGTCCCCTGCATCGGCAGGCGGACTCTCAACCACTGCGCCACCAGGGAAGCCCTATTAAAAATATTTTTATTTTTTAACTTAGAAACTGTCAATCCCCATGTGAAGATCAGGTCAAGAAGAAATATAACAATGGAGTACAAATGTTAACAGATTTTGAAAATGTGAGCCACTATCTTATAACCTCTTTCTCCAATTTACTTCCATTTTGAAGTGCGCCATATATACGCACACACACACATACGTACATGCATAATGTGCATATTTATATGTGTGTATGTATATACATACATAAATAAAATAATCCTAATTATATTTTTCATATAGTAATTTTGGAATTAGTTTCCAGTCCCTAAATACAAGCAGCTGCACAACAGAAAACAACAGGAAGAAGGGTTCTGGGTAGTGAGATAACAGCAGCTGGTAGTTGAATTTTGCTCAAGATAAGCCATCATGCTAGTCCTAATGTACAGTCTAGTGTTTGCTCTGCAAGGCTCAGTGCTTGGAGAGTGAGGGCTGTCTGTGCACATTAGTGATCAGCCAGAATCTCCAAATAGATTTTTCTAATCCACTAATAATTGAATTCTGCAGACAAATCTGAGTCATGATTTAGATGGGAGTCACTTTTGAGATCCATCAGCCAAGACCTAGTTTAACTTAAGGATGATTATTATTATTGACTATATAGTGATATGAAACTAAATTATTTTATGAAGCCATTGTTACAAAAGAAAATTCAAAGAAAAAATTTACCTGGCTACTGTTTCCACCCTTTTCTTGAGGCAATCTGAATAAGAAATTTTAAAATTTGTATTTTGTACTTATAACATTTATGTCATATGTCTTTTGACATTCTTTACCTTCTTGTTTCTTATGATATGAATTTATTAAGAACCAGATTTTTTCAGAAGATGCTATTCCTTTAACTTACAATACTAAAAATTATTGGAATGACATTTTAGAAATTCTTTTTCTGCCTCTTCCTAGAATAAGGTCAATGCTTTATTGATATGTAACTCAACCTCATTGAAGGTAAAGCTTTATTCAGTAATTATGACTCCTATAATAACTATCATTGCTCATTTTACTAAGAAACAAATGTCAGACTTGTATATCAGAAGCGAATTTTGCTGAAAATATTTTAGGGAGCATAACAAGACCATTGGATCTTATAAGAATTAAAGCCTTATAAAAGTATCTTTCTTTTAGGATACTCAAGATAACCCAGGTCTAACTAGTCCATGTCACAAAAACATTTCTAGACATCCTTAGATTAGTAAATATATAAGCAAAAGATAATTTTCAAATTGTCCATACTAATTGACAGGAGCAGAGATAATCTGGAACTAGAATAACATTAACTGGTATATTTGAGTCGATAAAAGTTTTTATAATTTTTTGATTGATATACATTCAAATATTTCAGAATTCTTTTGTAGATCATCCATTCTTATTATAATATACATCAACAATCTAATAATAATGTTTATAATAAACCTATATTATAATATTCATATTATAGTTGAATAAACTGAGACCAACAGAGGTTATGCTTTCAACAGGTTGATACAAAATAAGTTTAAAATGTTAAGAACACACCTCTCAAATGGGGAGAAAAGTAAGGAAGGAAATCAAGATAGGAAGTGGGTGTCAGCAGAAAGTCCGTCAGAAATATGTCATCACACCAAAAGTTACATGTTTAACACATATAATAAAAATCAAATGAAACAGAAAAGAAAAAATATTTTATACTGAATTTAATTTGAGGGTAGAGGTCAACTAATAATAGGAAAGTCATGTTTATATTCATGTTTGCTTATCTCACCCCCATCTTTAGCCTTTATGTCTGCTTTCAGTCTCTACTGCTTATGCCATCTAACTGATTCTAGATAATTTATGCCAGCAAGTTCCATTCTTGGGAGACTTGGTGAGTAAAAAAACTATTTTTTAAATTTAAAATGCTTAACAGACATGATTTTATGTGTGTCACTTTCCTTTTAATCTGCATATATCATTGCACAGAAAGTTGAAAATGAATTTAAATTTAGTTCTAAAATCTGATGCAATATGTGCCTCTAAAACTTAGTGTCCTAGTTTATCTTAAAATACAAAAACCTTCCTTTCACAAATTTAAAATAAAATAGCATCTCATAACTGGTCAAATAACTAGTTATCCTAAAGGCCAAACCACCACCTTTCCAAAAATAATGGGGAATTAGCTCAAAACATTTGCTTTTTTATTTCAGAAACTTTTAAAATTTTTAAGTAAAACATTTAATTTGGAATAATGAACCTTCAGATTTGGAGGTAGCAAATCTTATGATGAAAGACTCTCCTCCAAAGGACACATGATTTAGAAGTTGGTTGTACCTCTTTAGAGAGTCAGGTATTGCGTACTACATAGGGAGACAAGGACCTGAAGACATCCATAATTTTCCCATTTATTGTTTGTTAGACTTTGTCTCGAGCATAAAATTTAGAAAAATATGTCTAGTAGGTAATTGGCATAATCAGAAAAGAGTAACAGGAAAACTAGAGAAAGGACTATATTTGAAAATATTATAAACAAATAGGAAGAAAACCAAGAAAGAAATGTGATAAAATGGTTATGTGCCAGGACAGGATATTTAACAACAAATATTCACTGTGCATCTAGTATACACCAGGGGTTTTCACAAACCTTCTCATTTTATCTTTTTGGCAATTTTCTGAGATGTTAAGAATTTTGCCCAAGATCATGTCTTGCAAATAGTAGAGCTAAGATTTGTATTTAGACTCCTGAAAGTAAGTTCTTTTCACATCATCATATAGATCCAGCAGTTTGAAAAATGAATTAATTACTAGCTTATTGTCCTATCAACTTAAAAAGTACTTAATATCTTTGTTTTGACCACTTAGAGTGCTATGGGGAACACGGTGCTATTCAAGGATGGAGAGGGTAGTGTTGAAATGCAGAGAGAAGGTAGGAAGAAGAAATCTAAGAATTCTTAGGTGGAAAGAAAGGGACAAAAATCAGAGAGTAACCAACAGGAAGATAACAGATCTCCTCTACCCGCCTTCTAAAATTTAGGCAATGTCTTTGAATGTTCAGAGTCAGACAAGACAAAACTACAGAAACAGGGGATTGGAAATGTTGAAGTTGAGAAGGTAAATCAGAAAATGTGGCCTGTGTAGCTAACACTAGATACCTTTTCTCCCCAGGACCCAAGCAGGCCCAGGCATTATTGACACATGCTCAACTTCAATTCAAAGAAAGGTAAAATAACCATGGATGAAAATTAAAGCCAAATTTGCACTCTTCTCCTCTGCCAGAACAGTCTCCTCATCAGGGGTACTTTTTGTATACACAATAGTGTCACGAACAGTAGCAAAATATTAGGTTGATTGGTGAGGCTTGCTAAAACCTGGTGAAACTCCTAACACCTTTAAATCAGCACTTCATGTCTATCATTCACTCTTTCTCAATTTTTAGTGGGAAAAGCTATTCAGGCACTGAGAGACTGAATTATTTACAAATATAACAAGTATTTGTAATTATTTACAAATACAACAATTCACCTGAATTTCTCTTAAGTCTGCCATTAGGAAAATTTGATTTTAATATTTGCATTCTTTTTCACAGTTTTACACACCAAACATGACAGAAACACTTAATAAGCCATGCCTTAGCATTATCTAGATCTCTGGAAGAAATCAGACTTACGTGAATGGTCTTATCAGTGATATCATCTATCTCTTTCAAGACAGTTCTTATAACTTCCAAATTTCATTTACTAAGAAACCTCTAAGCAGACATGATAAAAGTAATTTACAAAAATTCCTCAGCTTTTTTCTTTGAATAGCTGTTATTGAGACAAATTCAGGTGTGTTATAACAATTCAGCTACAGTAAAAGAAATTGTGAATCATTTCATCAATACATTCTTGATAAAAAAGAATTTTAAATATAAAAACCTATTATTACATACATGAATGGTACAATCTTCCACATTCCCCCCCAATAAGTAACTCCCCTCCTCAATATGACTCTAGTGAATTTTCTATAGTAGAGAAAGAAATTTACCGCACCAAGCTTTCCTAATGGATACTTGCATTCAAGAATGAAAATCACTTAACACTATGTAGCCACTAGTAGTCCACATTTCAAGGAATTTTGAAACCCTGGTATAATTAGAATTCTAATGAATATTAAGAGATAATGTTGGACTTAGCTGATAAATAATAGTTTCCTCTCATTCTAGACTTAAACCAAGCAAGCAACCTAGTTACACTGTTTATACTGAGGAAAAAATCCATATGTGTAATAAATAGAATATAATAATAAGGCATAATAAGAAAGAGGGAAGGGCAAGATAGGGGTAGGGGATTAACTATTCAGTATAATAGTTTGTACTATTATGTGTGAAATAAATAAGCTATGAGAATATATTGTACAATACAGGGACTACAGCCAATATTTTATAATAACTATAAATGGAGTATAACCTTTAAAAATTGTGAATTACTATGTTGTATACCTGTAACTTATATAATATTAGACATCAACTATATCTCAATAAAAAATATTAAGGCATAAATAATATATGTATATGATCAATACATATATGATAATTTGGTAATTACACTCAGTATAGCCATTCCTGTTAATAAAATTCTGAAGTACTTCTGCATATTTTGGCAAACAGCCACTAATCACGGCCCTTTGAATGTTGCCCACACTACTTTGGCTGCACCAGACCCCATAAATTACCACATGATCCAGTAACTACAGGTTTATTCCTGGCACATCAGAGGCCTCCAGGGACCTGCTCCAGCCTACTCTGGCTGGCTCTCTACCTTTCTGGGAAGTAGTCTTCTGACTGGCGGTCTAAGCCCATGTCTTACAGATTGATTAATATTTCATCTGTCTTCTCACGTAAGTAAAAAAGCCAGCCATATCATTATTATGATTCCCAACTTTAGAATCCTTTATCTTCTTAAATACTATACTGCATTTTAGCGGCAGTTATACTGTTATAATTAGTTTCTAATGAAAGTTAGTAATAAGATTTGTATCAAAAGCTGCTTCGATAATGATCCCCTCCTATGTTTAGACTTCTCAAATACCTTGTACTACAACATAATAGTAAATGAGAAAAAGATATATTATTGCAATATTATATTATAAAAGTTTCTTTCTCTAATTACCATTTAGGAATTAAATTAAAAAATGATTTGTAAAAATAACCAAGCCACAGACACATACATCTTTGAATAAAATAGATAATATGACTCTCACTCAACACTATTATTTTTTTTAAAGATTTGAGGCATAAATACCTTAACAACACACATACACAATAAAATGTCAGGGCAACAAAGACATTATCTACCAAATGAAGGTAGCGGCAAATGGAACTGTATATTTTCAAAACTCTAACCAAACACCCTCTCAAGAGACGGACTTTAAAAAAATTGAATGTTTCATTATTTTCCACAATTGGGCAAATTAAAAGTACAGTCAGCAGGACAGATCATACAGAAGGAAAATATCACTAACTGGGGTTTCTGTAATTGTCCTACCACCAGTGTCCTCTTAGATACAACTGGGAGCCAAAAGGGCACTGGATAAAAATAGTTTGCAGGATGGAGGTACTTCAGATAGGGAGTAATCTTTAAGAATTGTATTCAATTTCTGAAACCGTACTCAGAAAAACACAAAAACTCCAAAAATCTAGCTATAACTAGAATGTACTGTCCTCCTTTGATTATTTTCCTCCACAGTGAACATGAACTGTCTTCATGACAAAGATAAGCTTGGATGATATTAACATTTCTTATGGACACAAATACTAACATTCTCTAAAACTATCTGCAACAGCTCATTACCCAAAACTACCTGCAGGAGCTCATAAAACAGAATAAATCAGATTCACCAACTCAAACAGATCAGAATTCTGTTTCATTTCTAATGCCCCTGTAGATACTCCGTGACATATAAGCTCCCCTCTTAGGATATTGCAGTATCATTTTTACAGCAAATAGTGATGCCTTACTATTTTAATATACAGTACAAATAGCACCATCCCTTCTCCAGTGGCTTAAATCAATTTATAGATTTGTACACTTCATGTATTATAATTGGGAGAAAAAAAGTGTCATGAAAGGTTGTTTAAAAACACCAAAAGAGCAAATGAAATGCTCACTGAGGAAATAAAAAGCTATACGATTACTCAAACTCAGCAAGAAATGCTGCTTTGAAATTCAGGCAGAGTGTTCCTCATCATCAAGAAAAGGAAACTAAATCTTTATTTATACCTATAAGAATACTTCTTGTTTGCGAGCATGAGCAAGAAGACAAGGCTTTCACCATATAATGGGAAATCCAGCCCTGTTTTAGAAACTGTAACATGTGGGCCCTGGTCCTGCTGCCAAGTGAGCTTGGACTAGTCGCTTGGCCTTGGTTTCTTCATTTGTAAAATAAAGGTCGTTGAAGGAAAGAAGAAAGGGAAGGAGGTCGGGAGGGAGGAAAAAAAGAAAGGGAGGGAAAGAGGCAGGGAGGCAGGCAAGCAGGGAGCTGGTTAGTTAGCATTTGGCGGGCAGCTACTCTGCGTCACTTCCCAAGAAAGCATTACAGATGATCCAGTTTTTCACCATCCTACAATTCTGTGATTCTGCAGCATTTCATCTCTAGATAGCATTGTTCTAAATTGACTCAAGGGCGAAAATGCCACTATCATTACTATCTTGTTTTCCATGAAGCTCAATTTAGTTACTTCACCAATGAGGTGTGGCAGGCAAAATATGCCCCCAAGTATCAGCTACTACTTCTAGAAAAGTAAATCTCTTGTTTGGAACAAAGACCTGTTATCTATAGAGGGGAAGTTCTTTCATCTGTGTAACTGTCAATATACGGTTCTCACACAATAAGATATAATGAAGTCCAGCCTTTGTTACACAGACAATTAGGGTATCCTGTTATCCATTATTCATCCCTCTTGCCTCAGCTCCAAATAGAACAGTAAACAGATCTAAGGAATAAATAATCTTCACACTGAAGAATTCATCCTTCTAGGATCATGGTGTCTAGTCTCAGATAACCCTCTTGAACTTGTGCTTGTCTGAGACTTCACTGGCATGTTTTCTTTTGAGGGAAGGAAGCAGCAGTCTATTTTTTTTAATTCTTTCTATTATTCCCTCATTGCCTTGAAGCAGTTTTCCTATCTTATTCACTCTCTACTACAGGCTTATATATTTGTTTTCTTTCCACTTAACAGATTTGTTTTCCTGCATTTGAATCTTCCCTCCTTTTCTTTCTTTCTTTCTTTTTTAATTTTTTTTTTTTTTTGCTTTTCCACTTCTGTTTTAGCCCCTTCTAATTTCTAAGTAGCAAATACAAACTTTTATATACTCTGAAAGTAATATTTTATCACAGAAAGTAATCTCCCCAAATATTTCAAGTTTAAAGAACATACATCTCAATTTAATGTTTACTACAATTAAAGAAGAAGTTATATCTCATCCTCCTACTTATTCTAAACATGCTAGTTCAGTTTATAATTAGAGGAATGGTATCAAAATAAAGCCTCTGTTTAAACAAGTGAAGTTTTAAATATTCCAAACTGATAGAAGTAATCAGAATAAAGTAAAATGAGACACATGATTTTTCCCTACTACATATAAATATGAATACATATAAATATGTATTCAATTATCTTTAGTGGCCTATCACATGACAAAAAATTAGAATATAGTTCAACTTTCATTATGATAAATGTGAGAAAATATTCTGCCATTAGAAAACTCTTATGAAGTAATGCAATTGCATATGCACTGGGTTACGGTGTGGTTTTGAGTTGATTTTAAGCCATTGAACATAAAGAAGAATAAAAGAAAATGAGAAATACAAAACTTGGGTCAGAATGCCCTGATGCATTATGTATATTGCAAAGCAAAGTGGGCACCGAGGGATGGCCACTGAGGAAAACTGGTTGCCCTTCATGTTAATGTCAAAGTCAATAAAATGTTAAGTTTGCATCTCTAACTGGTCTATCTCAACTCTGGCAACACAAATAAACTTTCCATTTAAGACATATTTATAAATTCAACCAATATCATCTCTTGGGGGCACTCATATTAATCCCAATATAACTATACATTTAAACATGATTTCTTTCAGTCTTCAAAGAAAGCTCCGTCGTTCTAGATTTCAGTATTCTGGTGAAGAAGTTATGCATCTGGCCACATGAGTAGCATGCATGTATCTTTTGAATTACACAATTAATTTTCTCATAACTTTTATCCTTCCTACCAGTCTTGCTTCCTTTCTTCACTGACCCATGTTTTGTTTTAGTAGCACTCTTTGGATCGGCATCTAAGAAAAAATGACTCTCATTAAAATGGTCATTTCTGCCCTTTCCCATAATATAATCTTGAAAACTACAAGCAGAAATCAATGGAGAGCACCCTACCCTGAAGGGTTCACAGATTACTGAAGATCCACTTTCCACTTAAAAATAAAAATACTGCCCTTAAATAAAACTAAGATACCATTGACTAATGGAGGAAAGAATTGAACGCCATTGGTTTAGACATAGTTTTAAGAGGATGAAATATTGAATTTAAAATTATAAATTACCACTTTTACAAGGAGGGAAAGTGAATAGAAATAGGTCAACATATAATAAACAACAGATTTAGTTCCTTTGAGGCATTGCTAAAATCTGAGAGGCCACTGGGGAAAACAAACAAAACTAGTTGCTAATCAAATATGTAAACCTTTTTTCCTAAATCATGAAAATAAATCCTGGTTGGTAATCAGGACATTACGAATGTCTTTCAACTTTGAAAAAAAAGAAAATGAGTTATGGACTGTGATTTTTATTGTTATGATGAAAATCCAATCAGTGGAATATTCAATATAATACTAATTCCCCTATATGTTGAAGTAAATGCCCAGAATTTAAAGAATTTAAAGAATACATGCCTTGATGCATTTATTTAAGTCTTACTGAAGTCTGTGTAAAGATTGTTTGGTTATAGAAAAAATAGTCTGACTCTGAAAGTAAACAGTGACATTATTAAATTAAGGGAAAATTTATGTACAGTGAAATGCAAATTGAGGTATACAATTTGTTGAATTTGGACCAATATAGAGACTCAATACCCCAGTCAAGATAGAGAATATGTCCACCACTCCCAAAAGTTCCCATGAGCCCCCTTCCAGTCAATTCCTACTCCCCCCCACTCCACAGGCAACCTGTTTTGACTTCTATCACCATAGATTAGGTTTTTTCCTAAACTTGAAGTTTATGTAAATGGAATTGTGCAGTGTTTATTCTTTCATCTGTGGCTTTTTCCCCCCCAACATGTTTCTGAGAGCCACTCATGGCATTTTTTTGTATCAATAGTTTCTTATTGTTTATTACTAACTGGTGTACTGTCGATGGCTATACCACAATTTATTTAGCTGTCTGCCTGCTGATGAACATTTGGGTTGTTTCCCAATTTGGGCTATTATAAATAAAGCTGTTGTAAACAATTTAAACAAATCATTTTATAGACGTGTATTTTAATTTCTCTTGGAGAAAGACCTAGAAGAGGAATTGCTAGACCATAAAGTAGGTGTGTGTTTAATTTTATAATGAAACACTAAACAGTTCTTCAGTGTTTACACTATTTTGCAATCCTACTGGCAGTGGATGAGAGGTTCAGTCACTCCACATCCTCACCAACATTTGATGTTGTCAGTCTTTAATTTTATCTATTCTGGTGGGTATGAAATGGTACCTTCCTTTGGTTTTAAATTACATTTCCCTTTTTTTTTTTTTTTTTTTGCGGTACGCGGGCCTCTCCCTGTTGTGGCCTCTCCCGTTGCGGAGCACAGGCTCCGGACGCGCAGGCCCAGGAGCCATGGCTCACAGGCCTAGCCGCTCTGCGGCATGTGGGATCTTCCCGGACCGGGGCACAAACCTGTGTCCCCTGCATCGGCAGGCAGACTCTCAACCACTGTGCCACCAGGGAAGCCCTTACATTTCCCTTTTCATGTGCTTAATGGTCACTGTGTATCTTTTTTTATGAAATATCTATACAAGTCTTCTGCCCATCATTTTTATTTGGATCATTTATCTTTTTATTACTGATTTATAGACACATACATATATTTGTTATACGTTATATCTACACACATATATAGAAAATAATTCCTTAGTCAAATAAATGCATTGATAATATTTTCTCCCAGTCTGTCAATTTTCATGTCCTTTATGGAATTTTTGAAGTACTACATAAGTTTTTAATTTTGATGATTGTCCAATTCGTCATTTTCATTCTTATGGGTAGTGCCTTTTGTATACTTTCTTAGAAATCTTTGCCCAGTGAAAGTTACAAAGATTTGGGGGGAGGGTATTTCTAGAAAATTTATAATTTTAACTTTTATGTTTAGGTCTACAAACCATATCAAATTAATTTTTGTGCAAAGTATAATGTAAGAGTCAAGGTCCACTTATTCCCATATATTTTTGCAGTTAATTTGGCTCATTTGTTGAAATGACTCATCTTTCCTCAACTGAATTGCCTGTGCCTTTATCAAAAATCAGTTAACTATATATGTGAGGATCTATTTATGAACTATTCTGTTCCATCGATCTATTTATCTATATGTATGCCAATTCCCCTTGTCATGATTACTGTAGCTTTAAAGTAATTCCTAAAATCAGGTGGTTAGAGTTCTCCAACTTTGTTCTTTACTGTGATTTTTTTTTTTTTTTTTGGCTGTCTATATCCTTTGCATTTTCATATAAATTTCTGAATCAGCCTGTTACTTTACATTAGAAAATCTGCTATAATTTTGGTTAGGATTGCAGGTCAACTTGGGAAGCCTGGACATCTTTACAATACTGAGACTTTCAATTCATGAACATGGAACATCTCTCCATTTACTTATTTGCTCCATAACTTCTCTTAATAATATGTGTGATTATTTTCCTATAGATGTCTTGAACATTTTTGTTAAATTTATTCTATCGATGCTGATCTTAAGGGTATTTTTAAATTTCATTTTCCAATTTTTGATCAAACCATGTGAAAAAATGGCATGACAACTGATCAAAGTTAACATCACCAATAATAGGACAAACTGACATTAGGTGTTTCTGGCAATTTTGAAGAGGATACAGCATAACCTATGTGTTATATATGACAAAAATCTACAACTTGAATCAAGTTATGAGGATTCAACAAACAAACCCAAACTAAACATTCTGCAAAACAGTGAGCTTGTACCTTTAAAGAATATAAATATCATAAAGACAAGAAAGGCTGAGGAAGTGATTCAAATTAAAGGAGACTAAAGATGGAGTGGGAGGGCTTCCCTGGTGGCTCAGTGGTTGAGAGTCCGCCTGCCGATGCAGGGGACACGGGTTCGTGCCCCGGTCCGGGAAGATCCCACATGCCGCGGAGCGGCTGGGCCCGTGAGCCATGGCCGCTGGGCCTGCGCATCCGGAGCCTGTGCTCCGCAACGGGAGAGGCCGCAGTAGTGAGAGGCCCGTGTAGCGCAAAAAAAAAAAAAAAAAAAAAAAAAAAAAAAGATGGAGTGGGAGGTTAGGGTTAGCAGATGTAAGCTATTATATATAGAATGCATAAACAACAACGTCCTACTGTACAGCACAGAGAACTATACTCAAATATCCTATGATGAACCATAATGGAAAAGGATATTAAAAATGTTTATATATATATGTATATGTGTGACTGAATCACTTTGCTGTACAGCAGAAATTAACACAACATTGTAAATCAACTACACTTCAAAAAAGTAATTTTAAAAAAAGGAGACTAAAGAGACCTGACAACAAACTGCAATGTATGATACTGGTTTAAATCCTGAAATGTTAAAAACTAATTAGCTAAAGGACAATATTGGGACAACTGGCAAAATACGAAGATAGGGTGTTTAGATAATAGTACTGGATCAATGTAAAATTTCCTGAATTTGATAATTAAGCTGTAGCTATAATACATAAATGAGTTTCCTTATTATTAATAAAACATTGAAGTACTTAAGGATGAAGGGTTGTGAACTGTGCAAATAATTTTCAAATGGCTTAGCAAAATAAGTAAATAGACGTAAAATAACAATGTGTATATATATTATGCAGAAAATATATACAGAGATAAAGCAAATGTGGCAACTTGTAAAATAGGTTAGTCTATATCAAGGTAGTGTGAGAGTTCATTATAACATTTCTGCAGGCTTCCCTGGTGGCACAGTGGTTAAGAATCTGCCTGCCAATGCAAGAACACGGGTTCGAGCCCTGGTCCGGGAAGATCCCACATGCTGCAGAGCAACTAAGCCCATGCGCCACAACTACTGAGCCTGCGCTCTAGAGCCCGTGAGCCACAACTACTGAGCCCGCGTGCCTAGAGCCCATGCTCCGCAACAAGAGAAGCCACCACAATGAGAAGCCTGTGCACCACAATGAAGAGTAGCCCCCTCTCGCCAAAACTAGAGAAAGCCCGCACGCAGCAACGAAGGCCCAATGCAGCCAAAAATAAATAAATTTATAAAAAAAAGAATGAATATTTTTGCAATTCTTCTGTAGGTCTGAATATTTTTCAAAATAAAACTTTTAATTAAAGTGATAATAGTAGACTTAGACATATGGATCAATCTTTCCTGTAAATTTGTAAGAATAATGCTAATTTTGTTGTACTTGAAAGACAGTAGTTAATTTTGAGCTTTTGAACTGCCAAAGATTTCTACCCTGTCTAGTTCATTATTCTTTGTTTGGAGGCAGGGCAATGTTTCTCTAGAATAAGGAGTTGAGGAATAATGCAGGGTAAGGGACTAGAAGAAATCGTTCCTTAACTAAGAGTATCATATGCTGCTCTTTTCTATAACTAACTTTTCATTAAGGTCAAATTGACAATAATACTGATTGACAGCCTGTGTTTTTTTTTCCATACTAGTTCATTAAAAGGGGAGGGACACATTTTCAGTGAAAAAACATAACCACCCACAATAATACAACTTCTATTTCCACATATCATATAAGTTCTTCAATATGTTTATTCAGGTACTTCTTTATTCTATGAACTTTCATTTAGCAGTTATAAAGTGAATGGGACACCATAAGTCAAAAGGAAAAGAGACAGCTGAGTGTGGAGGGTATAATTTCTCATGCCTCCATATTTTTCCCACACCCTTCTGGTGATGTTTTATCATGGACAATGATCTCAACAACCAGTGGTAATTTAAAAGGAATAATTAGTTGGATCTAGAAGGGAAGAAGTATTTTTATGATTACTGTTATTCATAGGCTTTTTATTCTTTTCTAATTGTAGCACTGCAAAAGTTAAATTTGTTTACAAACTCAATTTTAACAGACAAAGATGATTTCCTTTATGTTTGTACTGGATCTGGAAAAAATACAAACAATATAAGAATACCAGCTGTACCACTTTCATCTAACTTTCCTCTGAAAAAAAATTTCTCACTCCTTAATTTTGATTTTCGGATACTTGCACTTTCTCCTCAAATTCGGAGAGATCAATTTTCATTTAAATTCATGAGAATGAATAAGTTCACTTCGTATTGAAAATCTGAATTAACTAATTACCTTTTAAATTGTTTTTATTAGAATGTTGATAACTCTAAGCTTAATGCTGTCTGTCCCAACTTTTCTGGAGTTGTCCTTCCTACTTAATCCTCTAGACAATTAATTTTACCCCCAAAGCAAGGCTAATTTTATCACGGGATTACAAATAGACAAACACATGTGACTAAAGCCTAACAGAGAAGCTGGAAAAAAAGATGGCTGTGCACACGCCCTGTGCACACACATGCTTTAACAGATTCAAAGATAAAGATTCTTTATAAGATCTTTGAGAGTCAAAGATATCCTATAAAGAACTGTTGGCATTCAACAAGGAACTCAGTCTCTTTACCTTCAGTCCATTCTGCTCTCATGACTCACTGTGGCTCACAAAGTGGTTAAGGTTAATTCCTTTGCTAAGAAACTTCAACATGGTATTTATAGAGAGAGTCATTTGTAGTCTTAGTTCAAAGAGGTCAGCAGGTGCAATATATTCTTTAGAAGAATCCTGACTCATTCCTCCAGATTGCAAGATACTGCCTTTGTCTACACAGTAAGCATTTTAGGCATCACAGGAATGAGTGGCTACATTTTTAAACTCACTAGTTTCAGGAACCTAAAAATTGTTAAAGATAAATCTGTACTATAGAATGGATTACGTTTTGAAGACTCTGATACACAGGGCCAAATATAGGTTGTATTTAGAGTATTCATACATTCAATTTGTCTGGACAGTCCTGGATTTTTCTGTTCTCCTGTTATAATTATTAATAACTTTCCCTTTTATGTTAAAAAGAATCCTTCTTTGGATTACAAATGATATGGTCACTTTAGCTATGGTGCCTATATTTGAATATTTATATCTACATATTTTCTCCAAGTCAATAGGTTTCAATTAATTCCACATCTTTGCTTTAAACAAGATTTATCTTGATTCCCAGTAAATCCTGGGAGGAAGAGGGGTAAACTGAGCTTACACCTCCCTGTGACTTGAGGAACTATTGCTTTCAAAATACACTGGTTTC
Source organism: Tursiops truncatus (assembly GCF_011762595.2). Lineage (NCBI taxonomy): Eukaryota > Metazoa > Chordata > Mammalia > Artiodactyla > Delphinidae > Tursiops > Tursiops truncatus. The sequence continues at coordinate 68,742,565 of NC_047040.1, read as the reverse complement.
TGGAATACCATTCTGGAACTGGTGCAGTGTAGCTGAAAGATAGCTGTGCAGAGAAAAACTGTAAAAGCCCAAGTTGCTCAGACTGCTGACATTTTCAGGGCAACCACACCTAAAACAAAACGAGTTTCAGCATTTCAAAATAGGTCTAAAAATAAATTAAATTACACAGAATTTGATTGAGGCCATAATCACCCCCGGAATTTCACATTTTAAATTTTCAAGAAATACTGCTGATACATTCTTTTACCTACTGACGTCAAAATTTGGTCCACATTTTTTACTCAGTCACACATGCAGCTCCAAATTTCCTTTTGAGCACAACACTCAGTAAGAATATCAACTTAATATGTATTTTTAACCCAATTCCTTTTCACATTTTTTAAATGTTCATATCATTTTATTTGTTAACACTTACATTGCACTTACGAGGTACCAAGAGCTTTTGTAAGTGCTTTTACAAATATAGACACTTTTAGCCCTCATAAATCCCTGTAAGATAGGTCCTATTATTATCATAGTCCCCATTTCACTGATGATGAAGTTGAGGACAGGGCAATTAGGTAACTTGCAGATCACACGATGAATATTTCAGGATTTAGACCCAAGCACCTGACTACAGAGTCCATGGCCTTAGCCACTACGCTATGCTCCTTCTTTACCACCTGTTTCAAATAGGCAAGAGACAACTTCCACATTATTGAAGAAGTAACCGACAGATCAAATGTTCAGAGAGTTTGCCCCAAGTTTAATTTATTCGTTTATTTATTTAAAGAAATTATTTGTTGAGTAGCTACTTTAGGCAATGGGGAAAGAGAGGTGAATTTAAAGTATTTCTGAAACACCAGAAGTGTTTGTCTAAATGCATTTGAGAGAAGATTAGGAGCCTCCAAATTTAAAACATTTAAATGTTTAAAATCCGAAAACAATTTACATTTTTCTATCAAGATGGAAGGTGACTCTATGTCAAATATGGGTGCACTATGTTTTAGAGACCCTACATGGACAGGAGGGGTTTGAGGTGGTACAGTAGAGTTCCGAGGGCTCAGGCTCTGAAAGAAGACAACCTACACTTAAATCACAGCTTTGTTATAT